>NC_044991.1:79992902-80180402 GCF_008728515.1 Papio anubis
TTATGTCTTTCATAAGGACACTAATCCCATTTATGGGGTTCTATCTTCATAACCTAGTTACCTTCCAAAGTCACTCCTAATACCATCACAATACAGGTTAGGAGTTCAACAAATAAATTTGGGTGGGTGAAGGGGAAAACACTCAATCCATAACAATTTGTTTAACAAATAAATATTTATTAAGCATTTATATTTTCTAGTTCCTGTTCCAAGTGTCACAGATGCAGTAGTGAGCAACACAGGGTCCATGGAACTTAGATTTTAGCTTGGAAAGACAAGGCCATAAACCAGAAAGACAAAACATGAACAAGTCAATCGCCAATAGTGGCAAGTGAAGGGAAAAGATCAATACTGGGTGACATGATAGAGTGGCTGGGGTGGAATATTCTGGAAAGAGTAGTTAGGAATTTCTGGGGTGAAACTTAAGGGTCAAGAAAAAATAGAATATTAGGGACAGAACATTCCAGGCTGAGGTAAAATGAATTCAAGAGCCCTTAGAAGGAACAAGCTGAGTATGCTGTAGGACATCTCTGGAGCATAGGTGGACAGGGGAATGTTGGGAGGTGGAAACTGAAAGGTAGGTGTAGCCCGGTCCTACATAGTTACATGGTAAGGAGTTGGGAGACATTCTCTATGTATTATGAAGTCATTGGTGAGTTTTATGTAGGAAATTTAACGTGATGTGTTGAATATCTTTTAAAGACACCCTTTGCTGCTGTGAAAAGAGGATTGTCTACTAACAAGAGCAGAAGTAAAGAGACCAGTTAGGAAGGCAATTGCAATAATCCAAGTAAGGAGCTTTGATTTGTGGGAGCAGAAATGAATAAAAGTGAGCAGATGAGGGATATTTTGGCAAAAAAAAAAAAAATTTAGAAAGTTCTTTTTAAGACATTGTTAATTTGAGATGCATGTGAGAAATCGAATACGTAGTTGGACACAGGAGTAGGATCCTGTGAAAAAAATAAGAGCTTGGGATACAATTTGGAAGTCACTGACCATAGATGATGTTTAAAACAATCTCACAGGGCTAAGTGAGATTGACTAAGGAAAGAATACAGCTAGGAACGCATAGAGAACTTAAGAAACCTGCCCTGGAACAGGACAACATATTAAACTTTTGAGTCATGCTACAGATAGAAATGTGATAATCCTCAGAAGCCAAGATGTTAAAGAATACCTGATCTGGTATGTTGAATGAGTTCAAACCTTCAGTTGCCATCACTTAAGTCATTTCCTTACCAACGTTCACCTTTCCTAATTGTATATATTTGTCCTGATGTAGCACATCCTCGATTCTCAGTTAAGTAACAGGAAGGAATTGTGTTGTCAATGCCTACTATATATGTTCATACATACATGTTCCTGATAACCATAGACACACCTCCTTTAAAGCCCATCCATCAGTTAATTCAGACCTTTTCAAATAGTTAGAAAAAAAATAGTTTAGAAAATAGTTAGAAACAAAGAGCCATCCCATTTTGTCCATAAACCAGCCCGAAGAATACTTACTTGATGTCCTCAGAGTCCCTAATGAGGACAGCAGCCATCTGGCAAACAACCCATTAGATTGAAACTAAAATGTCAACACAAGCAAAATATGTGAAGTTGTTGATCATTGACAGACAGCCTGTTGATGGGCATCTATTTAGCTTTCAAAGCAGTCTGGCAGATAGATTAAAAAAAATCCATCAGACCTGAAAAGCCTTAACAGGCCAAATTTCCCCAGGGGGCCTTTCTATATGGTACTGATCATTTTCAGAGCAGTGATAGCTCTGGCTGTCCCAGGCATCATTAGCCTAAATAGAGTAACAATGCCAGGGTGAGCGAGTCATGTTAAACACATCATCTGGGACGTGTGTGTGCACACGTGGGCATGTGTGCGTGCTCGTGCTTTCGGCCCTGTAACTTGTTGGGGGTGTGCTAATTTCCATGGCTTCATTAGAGCTTTTCACTTGGTAATTATCTTCCTGCTGTCACCAGGTCCTTCATGTGAGCACATAGAGGGAACCAGCAACCCCTGTATCCACTTGAAGGCACGTGCATGTTGTCCAGAATCTCACCCCACTTCCATCAGCTATCACCTTCCGCTAAGAAAGTGATCCTTGTGCAGTTTCTGTGCCTGATGTAACTGTTTCCACATTCACTTGGCTTCCTAATTGGGCCTTGTACCTTTTGGAGAAAAAAAAATATTGAAGTTGCCCCCAGCTTGGCAGAAGCTAAAGTGAGAAGCCATGCAGATGTGGTTTCTGAAGAAGCAATTGATTTGTTTCACACACCACCTACCTTCCTTGAAAATTAAAAAAGCTCACCGACAAAGTGGCAATTGGTCAGGACCTCAGGAGGGCGAAAATACAGAAAAAAAAATTAATTTCAAACTGTGAAACTCAGCCAGTGAGAGTTAATAGCCTCACTCCCGACACACAGCATTCACTTTCTAGTAGACTCAACACAGCCTTGGTGTGCGTGCGTCTGCTGATTTTTTTCCTTTTTTCTTTTTTTTAATTGGGGGAAATCTGTGAAGGCATATTCCTCTTACCTTGATTTCGTCACTTCCCTACATGGACTAAACATCAACATCTTCCTAAAGGACTGTTCACAAACCCCAGCTCCCATGATTTCCCCCACCACTGTTCTACCACGGAGCAGACAATAGTTTTTCCCACAGTTCTCTCTAATGGTGGAAACATAGTAATTAGCCACATCCTCTCAAATGTTGGTTGAATGCCTGGTCCCTAATTTGTCTACTTTCTGCAGAGGTTTCAGTGTCTCATGAAATTTATTGCCCTACTGAAGTCACCTTTTAAATTATGGATCATGATATTGGTATGCTGCTAAAAATGTTCACAGCATTGTAATTTTATGCACTGGCAATAAACATGAAAAATGCATTTTGAGGTTGTTTAACATTAAAAATAATATTTTGGAGAGTAAATTTCAGGAGAAATTTAGTGCCAGGGAAAAGGACCATATTCACAGTCTCAGAGACACAGATCCACAATCCAAAGAGTACATTGGATGGGGACCAAATCTGTAGCCCAGATAGGTCAACAGTGATTAACTTAGCCTAGATTGGATTTAGAGGGTGGTGGGATCCACGTCTTCCTGCCAACTCCCAGACATCAAGGGCTCCCCCTTATTGCTCTCTAAACGGTAGTGGGGTTTATTTCCAGAACTGGCAGGTGATTGCTAGACAATTGGCAGCATTACGACAAATCACCTAGTTTGGGAATAAAAATAATATGGTACATGATGGATTTCTGAAGAGCACTTTAGTTTGGTCACCAGGGGCAATAGCTTGTGGACTTAGCTTTGCCTGGAGAGTGAATTCAGTGACTGAAGCCATGGCTATGACACTTGGCTTTACTAATGGATGTATGTCTTGTTAATGGAGCCAGTGACCAACCAGGAACAAGTTATCTTGACAGACATCATGAGTCTGATTACCTAAGTCTAAATCCTATCATACGTCTCACTAGCTGGGTGACCTTAGGCAAGTTACTTATGCTTCTGTTCCTCTATTTCCCCATTTGAAAGGTAGGAATAATGGTAGAACATGATCCCAGGGCGGTTTTGAGAATTAAATGAAAAAACACACATGAAATCACATGTGCAAGGCACGTACTAAGGAACCAATAATATTGTTGATAATGATGTTGATATTGATGATGATGATGATGATGATGATGATGATGGTGATAGAATGAGCCTACCCCACATTGCACCATATAAAAACTATATAAAATGGATGATACAAGAAGCAGCAGGAGTGGAGTCTAGAAATAATAAATTTATTCTCTGCATCTGCCTTCCTTTCTCTACCTGGTAAAATTTCACTCATTCTTCAAGGCTCGGTCTAGCAGGTGAGAAACCTTGCTGTGTAGCCTTCCTTTACCTCTCCTGCTACCTTGTCAAGGGAGATGGAATGGCTCTCTTATTGGACATTTCCATAGATTTTTCCCAGGATTCCATTGTTTTTCATTCTGTACTTTATTCTGTATTTAATTGGTCATATAACCCTTTCATATTGGACTTCAAGCTGCTCTGCACAATGACTCTATCTTATTTGTCTCTATGCCCCACTGTGCACAGTGTCACTTATAAATCAACTTAAAAAGCAACAATATAAGGATATTGAAAATCATGTAGAAATATAGTGGCTATGTGGGCATGGTGGTGGGCCCCTGTAATCCCAACTACTTGGGAAGCTGAGGCAGGAGCATCGCTTGAACCTGGGAGGCAGAGGTTGCAGTGAGCCGAGATCGCGTCATTGCACTCAAGCCTGGGTGACAAGAGTGAAACTCCATCTAAAAGAAAGTAAAAAAGAAATAAGGAAAAGAAAAAGAAATACAGTGGCTATGTTGTTAATATTTAGATACTTACTAATTCCTTTAAAAATATTATCTTGTGTTAATTGCCCGTGCCCAGCCTGAAAGATGCTGTCTTAGCAGGCATGCTGTCTGTTGGAACCCCTCCTCCCCAGGAAAGCAAACATGTGGAAGGTTGACTTACCATCTCCCTGCTTTTTAAACCATGTGGGAAACAAATAGGAAAATCAAGGGCATGCAAAGGAATGCCTAACCTTGGCCAACATTGTTACTTGGAACTCTCTGAAAGTCAGAAATGGGTTGCATTGCCTTCCAATTTAAGGCATCTGTAGAATCCATACCTGGTTTCTTCCTATACTGCAGAGGAATGTTAAGAAGTGATACCTGTATGAATCACCTCCTGACCACTGTGGGTTTCTGAGCTCCATTTGGTTTCGTCTATTAACTCCCTGTCTTGGAGGCTGGCAGGAGAGTTCACAAGCTCAGATATCAACTGACTCTAGGAAAGGAGGGTATGTGGAAAGGCCACTGTTTCCTTTGTTCATGGTACATATCTATAGAACCTGAAAAATATTCCAAAATCATTGTAGTGATATTTTTATTAAATGACATAATGAAATGATACAATGATATACAAATGATGTAAATGCCATAAAATAATATAGGTTGAGTATCCCTTGGGACCAGAAGTGTTCCATATTTTGGATATTTTTTGGATTTTGGAATATTTGCATATACATAATGAGATATCTTGGGGATGGTATGCAAGTGTGAACACAAAATTCATTTATTTTTCATAAACATCCTATACATATAGCCTGAAAGTAATTTTATATGGTATTTTAAATAATTTTGTGCATGAAACAAAGTTGGTGTATACTGAACCATCAGAAAGAACGTGTCACTACCTTAGATTGGGGCTCAAAAAATTTCAGATTTTGGAGCATTTCAGATTTTGGATTTTGGATTTTCGAATTTAGATTAGGGGTTCTCAACCTATATAATGAAAATCTTCATGGTTCAGTGTTGGGCCAAATGTAAAACAGAAGATACAGTGATGTTGGGTTGGGGAGCAAGCAAACGTCTACTATCACACTTCAAACAAAGCAGGTAGAAGGTGGTCTAACCCAGTCGTTCTCAAATTTTAACAGGCAGCAGAATCACCCTTGAAACTTGTTCAGAACGCAGATTTCCAATGCCAACTCCCAGAGACAGTTTCAGTGGGTCAGGTTGGATCCTGGAGATCTACACGGTTAATCAGCCCCCTCCATTTAATCCTGATAAAGGTAGTTTGCAGCCCATACTTGGAGGAAGACTAGTGCAAGGCAAATATTTTGACATTAGGAAATTTTTTAGCATGTACAACCAATATGTGTTTGTTTATGTTTCCTTCATGTACAACATTGCAATATTATATATGTTGTTAAAATTCACAAGATAGAAGTAATACAAGTACATAAAAGTAAATAAATGTTTGTGATTTATGGTCCCCGGTGAAGTTTCTTGGACACTCCTTGGGGTAAATGCACCCTACTTTGGAGATGCATGCCCCAAATCAGTGCTTCTCAAATTTTACTGTGCATATAACTATCCCAGAGAGCTAGTTAAAATGTGGACTCTGATTCCATAGGTCTGGGGTGAGGTTTAAGAGTCTGCTTTTCTAACAAGGTCCCAGGTGATGCCAATACTACCCACCAGGGAGCCACACTTTAAATAGTGAGGATCTATGCAGTAGCTTCTCTACGACTGACCTAAATCCCAATGCAAATTACAGTTTTAACTGATCAGGGCAATGTGCAGATGGTGTGCAGAGGCTGAAGATCATCAACCCGCTCCCCCAAGAAACAGCAAGCTAGAAGATTTCTTGTAATTCTCTTAAACTTCACTGATATGGGTAAAAAAGCACCCTAAATAAGGATCCCCCATCCTCAGTCCTTTATTTGCTTTTCTAGAAGGTTCGCTTTCAGCTTCTCTCTTAAATTAACAAGACATTACTCCCTGAAGTCATAAACAATGACTTTCCCGGATGCAACAGTGGGCAAGATTATTCTCCCTGATTAAGCCTTTGACAGGCAGCATCTTTGCAGCAAGCATCATGCCAGGTTTTATTAGTAGGTTGGCCCTACAAAGTTTTTTCTTACCTACAGATGCCCTGGCTCAGCAATCCTTCCGTAGATTGGAATGAACACATTTAAGAATGTTGTGCTTGGAGGTACCAAGAACCACAATTAGACAAATTTGCAAATCATAAAGGGATAAGTGTAATGCACTAATCTCTGAAGATTATTAAGTGGAAATAGGAAACTTAAATAATTAATTCCTAAAATCATCTCAAGAATGCTATGTTCTTCCTGGTGCATAGACATTGCAATTAGGTTACGGTGGCAGGCTTACTTCAGATGAAACAGGAATTCCTCAATGTGCTTGTTTAACAGACCTGAAACATGTTATAAGGAATGATTTCATCACCACATCTTACCGATTTGAATGAAATCACAACTCTGGAATATGCTGCCTTATGAGAATTCCACAGCATGCCACAGACCAAAACCTTAGGTGGAGGTGAGGCACACAATCCGCTGTGCATACAGAACCAACATCAGAAGTCCTCTCGATGGATTTTAGTAAAACAGGGAAGCACCAGGGTTTTGCACTAGTCATCTGCATGTCACTTATAAATCAACTTTAAGAAGCAGCAACATACTTTAATGATATTGAAAATCATGTAGTAATATAATGGCTATATTGTTCATGTTTAGATATTTATGAATTCCTTTTTAAAAATTGTCATGTACTAATTAACCCCACCCAATTTGAAAGACCATGTTTTACCAAGCACGCTGTCTATTGGAATCCCCCAACAAAGCACACATGAGCATTTGTAGAGAGGAAGCTGCTTTTGGTGTCCATGACTTATCTTTTATACAACTTGGTCACATTGCCAAGTCTGTAGACTTCTTGTAGACTAATTTCCCTCACATACAATCAGGAAACTAATAGTTATTGTCCTAAAGAATGAGCTTCAACTTCAATTTGTTTTAAAGAATATAACAAAAAGGCACTCCAATAAAATAGTAATTTACTAGTTTATTTCTAGATTCTGCATTAGGTTTTTCTGTTATTTATATACAGAAATATTTATATCCTCTCTCAAACTAGAATGTGTTGTGAATGCAGTATTGATGAAAGGGAATCATTTGGTAGACAAAGTTTCCAATATTCATTTAGACATGTAAATTGAGTTAAATTAGTAAACTCAGGTAAAACAGAAGCTTTGAAAATACCTTGACTGGCGGTAAGAAATGCATGAGAAACAAACCAAATAGGAAGACTGGGCCTGGCGCGGTGGCTCACACCTGTAATCCCAGCACTTTGGGAGGCCAAAGCTGGCAGATCACCTGAGGTCAGGAGTTTGAGAACAGCCTGGCCAACATGGTGAAATCCCATCTCTACTAATAATACAAAAAATTAGCCAGGAATAGGGGTGCATGCCTGTAATCCCAGCTACTCAGGAGGCTGAGGCAGGAGAATCGCTTGAGTCCACGAGGCGGAGGTTGCAGTGAGCCGAGATCGCATCATTGCACTCCAGTCTGGGTGACAAGAGTGAAACTCCATCTCCAAAAAAAAAAAAAAGAAGACTGATATATCACAGAATGTTTGCCATATTATGACTGCAGAAGACATGACCCACACGTACCACTGGCCTCTAACTAAGAAAGAGAGGAGAGGTCTCAGTCTAGGTGGACTTGCACTTAACCACTCCTGGTTTCACTGGCAGTGGGGCCCTTCTGTAATAGAAACATAAAAATTAGAGTATCTACCTGCAAGTGAAGCAAACAATAAGTAGAGGAGCCACAACCCACTGGAGGAGACTAGCTCCACATTGGGCAAACAAAGTTCAAGAAAGCAGTAGGAAAAACTGTATAACACAATGGAAAGGAAGGTGTTTTTTGCATTTAACTTCACCTCTTGCACCTCCAGCTGATTTTGGTGATGAAGAAAATAAACTAAGTAATTTTCACTTCTGCTTTGCCTGACCTGACCCTTAGACTGCCAGCCCTTCGTAGAAGCAACTGGAACAAAGTAGGAGAGTCCACATGTGTAAGCTTGTGAGAAACAGGTTGTCTTACACATGACTTATGTTTAAACATTTGTTGACAATACTGTAATCAGTACGTGGGCCATTTATGCCTCTAAGATAGTGTTTTCGAAATTCTCTTTTATTAAGCCTCACAATGGCAATAGGCATGCCACCACCATCACTGCCATCACCACCAAAAAAGTCCATAATTAAATAAGTTTAGAAATTATTACTTTCCATATCTCCATATGGGATATTCATTTAGATTAGCACATGAGAACTGAGCAGTTCTGCCCTAAAGAAGCATGCTTAGGTTTTTGTTTTTCAGCTGGTCTAGAATTTCTCAAATATAGATGACCACAGAATGCTATCATAGAAAACAACAAGCTCTGCTTTATGGAAAACTAGTGTCTTTCCTCCTCCCTGCAACGATTTCTCTAGTATGCCTAAGAGGATTCGTAGAGTCAGCCCTGTAATGTCTATGCTCACCAATCCAGCTTCTACCGAAAAGTCCTGCATGGGAGAAGAGTTCTTGAACTTGCAGCCTTGGTAAGTCTGATAGTCTGGACCTTATTATGCTAGTGATCATTTAAATATCTTTATTCATGCTAAATTCTGATGGGGAGGTAGAAGGAAATATCATGCCATATATCGAAAACACATATGAAGCAAAATCTGATATCATATACTCAGTACGTATTCCCTTGTACAAGCAAGAGACAGAACTGGGGTCAGGAGTTGAGGTCTTCAGAAAGAATCAGAAAATGAGGAATGAAGGTGGATATTCTGAAAGGCCCAACTGTACATGAATGCCAGATACTTTCTTTCATTAGATATTGCCTGCTGATTCTAAGGTGAACTAAGTTGTGTTTTTATTTTTTCCACCTTTACATAAACTCTTCATTTTATAAACAAATTTTGGATTTATGGAAAACTGAAGCTATCGTAGTACAAAGTGTTCCTTCCCATTCACCCCATACCCAGTATCCCCTATTATTATCATCTGAGTATAATACACTTATCACAACCAATGCACCAATATTGATACATTATTTTTAACTAGAGTCAATGGTCTATTCAGAGTTCCTTTGTTTTTACCTAATATCCTTCTTCTGTTCCAGAACCCCATCTGGGATACCACAATACACACAGTCATCATGTCTCTTTAGATTTCTCTTGGTTGTAACAGTGTCCCAGTCAGCTGTGCTGTTATAAAAAGCAGACAAATAAATAAACAAAACCCGGAGACTGTGTAATTTATAAATAATAGGAATTTATTTCTTATCATTCTAGAGGTTGGGAAGTCCAAAATCAAGGCAATAGCAGGTTCTGGTGAAATATCTCTGCAACCAAGATGGTGCCTCCTTGCTACATTCTCACATGACAGAAGGCAATAAAAGGCAAAAGGGCCCAGCTACTTCCTTCTCACGCTTTGGTAAGGGCATTAATCCCATTCATGAGGGCAGAGTCCTCATGATTTAATCACTTCCTAAAATGCCCCACCCCTTAATACCATCACCTTGGTGATTAAGTTTCAATAAGAATTTTGGAGGGGTACAAACATTCAAGCCATAGCAGCCCATTTCTCACAGTTTCTCAAACTTTCCTTGTTTTTGATGATCTTGAGAGTTTTGAGAAATACTAGTCAAATATTTTGCTTCCTATTCCGCAGTTGGGATTTTTAAAAATGTGTTTCTCATCGTGACACTGGGGTTATATGTTTGGGGGTGGAATATCACAGAGATGAAGCGCCAGTTTCATCTGAACATATCAGGGGTACATGCTTTTATTTAGAGTCACTAGTTTATGACTCATCGCCATTGATATCAATCTTGTGCACTTGGTCAAGGTTGTGTTTGTCAGGTTTCTCAACTATAAAGTTACTCTTCCCTGTCGTCCCTTTTCATGCTGTATGCTTTGGAAAGAAGTCACTCTGTGTAGCGCATGCCAAAGCAGGAGGCTCCCCCTCCTTGATGGTTGAATATATAAATTATCTAGAAGTATTCTGCATGGAATATTAGTCAATTATTCTGTGCATGCGTGTGTGTGTGTGTGTGTGTGTGTGTGTGTGTTGTGTGTTACGCATCCAATTATTTGTTTTTATCAGTATGGACTTATTTATGTATTTATTTTATCCTTTGGGTTGTAATCCAATACCACTTTATTTATTTTTTGTTCAAATTGTTTTAATTGTGGCCATTGGGCTTGGGGGAAGTACAGTGGGAGGATGTCCCCTCTTCCAGCTGGAATAGAGTTCTTAATTTTTATTTTATTTTACTTTTTTATTTTATTTTATTTTTTATGGAGAACATGCAGGGCTTACTTCATAATGATTGCTATTCTATCCCACTAGTGAAAGCAAGAAGGAAATCTGTGTCAGACCATGAGAACCTGATGTGGTTCTGGTTCTTAAAGATAAAACCCATGATGGTGTGGGCTCTCTCCTAAGACTGAACCCACAGGAGTTCTTATCCTCATGCTAGTCCACACTCAGCCTCCAGCAACTCCTAAAAATTAGCATTTAACTGTTCCTGCCAGTACTTGGCTCTTGCTGCTTTGGCTTCTGGGTAAGCCAGTCTCAGCTCTGACTGCAATTGCCTGTCTTTCCAGATTTCATGGTGGTGGTTTGGCCCATGACATCAGTGCTCCAATGGGTCCAAAAAAATTGTTGATTTTTAGTTTGTCCAGGTTTTTTATTGTATGGGTAGAGGTGATAATTCTCAAGTTATTTAGATATCAGCACTGAAGCTGGAAGTCAAGACGAGTGTTTTTAAAAAAGTGTTTGGCTTTATTAGACATGAGCATGCTCGTGTAAGAGGGTGTGACTCATCAGAATGAACTTCCACTCACTGTCAAGTAATAAAGTGCCTTTCACCAAGTCATGCCACAAAGATGGTGGTGCTTCAACACATACTGAAAAGTCATATGCATAGAGTGCCATATCTCTATGTTTGTAGTTCTTTCAAAAGAAAATGCATAATCATGTTGGTGGGTTTTAAATATACCTGAAGTTAGCTGATACAACTTAATGACTTTTTGCAGCCCAGTGATTTATACCCTAGCCTGGCATTTGGGAAAATATACTGACTTTGGGTCAATCAAGTGGTTGTGGGAACAAATAGGTCATCTGCACAGGGGCAAACACTGTTCCTCTGAATTTTCTCTTCCTGTTGAATGGCACAGAGTATTACATGTGGGATAAAGCATGGACTCTGGAAGTTTCTCAGAAACTTACAATTGAGAAGTACATGGCATTAAATGGTGAGATTGTTTTATTATGGCAGCATGATTAGTGTATTTCCTGGGCTTCAGTTCTTTCAAAACAATTTTTAAATTTTTTCAATATCCACGTGACATTTATACTAGTCATCCCTAAATAACTTGCTCTTTGTTTTCCATAAGTTTTCTCTGAATCAGTTAAATATACTTAACATACTTGTTAAATGTGAAACCACACTTCAAAATCTTGACGCTCTAGTTATATGGTTGATCATGCATTTCCTTTATATATAAATACACACCCAAGGTAATCACATTCATAGATTTATATCTAAATATCATCCAGTGTCGTAACAGTGATACAAAATTTAGGAAAACACAAGAACTGTTTAAAAGGTTATTTAGCTGAAAACTGAGGCCCCTGAGGATGAAATACAAGATAGACAATTTTAATGAGTGGAGTGGATAATAGAGGAAAAAACGGTATTGTTGGTATTAATATGCTTGATTGGACTTTAATATACATCTTGGGGAGAACTGAGTTGGCGTTTCCCTGATTGAAATGTGATCAACTTGAGGAAATCCATGCCACTACGTTTTTGTGGGAAATGATCAAATGGGAGACATAATCTCTTATGATTTTGACTAATGCTCGTCGTTTGATTGCACACTACGTACTAGAACACTTGCTAAGAAGCAGAGAGCTTCCTGTTACAACAATGATGGACAAAAATGGGAATAAAAAGCATGAAGATATTTTGGCTAAGATTCTTTGCTCTGTTTCCATTTTTAAAACTGGAGTCTAGGCTAAATTGTGCTGTGGGGATTCTGGTTCACCTGTTAGCAAACATGAGTTACCAGTAATCCACCGCTCTCCATTTGTTGTTTTATTCAGTACATATTTATTGAGCACTTGCCATATATTAGATTTCACCATAGGTAGCAATTACCTGATTATGAAAAAGGCAGATGTGGTGATCCACACCATCATGGAGGTTACAGTCTCTCAGAAAAGACATAATAAGCAGTATCTTTTCTTTCAAGTTGACAGGTGGAGTGCATGCTACAGGCTAAATTCTTCTGTATTAAGTCCCCAGAAAGGTAGAAAATATGATTTTTTAAAGAAAGGAACATGAAATATTACCTGCGTCTCACACGAAGGTAAGAAATAGTCTGTTCTTACAACTGGATTTCCATCAAGGGTGTTTCAAGCTCAGAGGTGGAAAAAGAAAAAGAGAGGATCGATGATGAAATGACAAGGTAAGTCATTGGAGGACCAGGTCAAGATGACTGACCCCTGCAACTTTCCCACTTAAGCCAGGCAATAGCTGGGAAGCATCTGCCTGCAGGTTAGAGCAGAGGACATGGGAGTTTGACTCAGAGTGGTGGGGAATGCTCAACAGAGCAGGTACAGAATTGCCTCTGCTCCCCAGCTCTCATCAAAATTAAAGCCACAACTCCAGGTCCTATTTCAACAGGTAGCACAAGCAAATGGGTAATCTCAAGTACAAAAATGGAAAACAACCAATCACCATTTGAGGAATGTGAAAACCATAAAACAGAGAGAAGTAGAACTTACACCTGAAGAAATAGAGTGCATAGAGCAATTTAAGAGCTTACTGGCAATGAGAAAAATGCAAAACAATCTTGGTAAAGAGAGTAAGGAAAGCTGGGGAAACATGTTCTAGGTAGAGGGAGCAGTACATGCAAAGGCCTAGGGACAAAAGTGAGTGTGAATCCTCAGAGGAACTAAATGTCCTTTTGTGTATCTGGAGTAAAAGTGTGTGGAGTAGATAGTGGAGAGGTGAAGTCAGCATGATAGAGAGAGGCCAGCTTGTAGATCTTTTAAGCTTCATTTAACATTTAAACTTACGGGAACAACAGCATGTCATTTAAGGATTTTAAGCAAAGAAATGGGAGTGGCCTTGATTGAACTATAGCTGTAGATCAGGAGTCAACAAATATTTTCAGTGAAGGACCAGATAAAAAATATTTCAACCTTTGTGGCTCATAAGGTCTCTGTACGACTACTCAACTCTGCCATGGTAGCACAAAAGCAGCTATGAACAATATGTAAATGAATGAGTATAGCTATGTTTAAAAACAAACTTTACTTATAAAATCAGGTAGTGGGCTGGTTTGGCCCCGTGGGCCAAATTTTGCTAACCCCTGACATAGAAGTAATAAAATCAAAAGAGAAAAAGAGAGAGAGAGACAGTTTTTTTAGTCCTTTTTTTTTTTTTAAACAAAGTCTGAGAGACTAGCATCAGAAAGGTTGGAATTGTGTTTGCCATTTTCCTTTATTTCTGATGCTGACAGGTTTAAAACCGGAGAAATCTTGCATTCTACATGGTAGCCTCATTGCCTCCTGTCACCTGAGTAACACCTTTCTCCCTGCTGCCAAAATGGCCACTTCTGCGACTGGGTCAGACCAATTATTTCCTAAATTGTTTGTATTCATCTGCACTTCAAATGCATGGCTTTGAGGAGGGGAAAATAATCCTGTCCGGCACTCATTCTACTCCACACATCCATTATGCGAGCAACACATCAGTCTGCCCAATTAAAGAGCCCACGACTACAAAGCAACTGTATATCATGTGTATTGCCGCTCTGCCACAGACACTATTCAAATATCTGATTTTGAGAGTCCTTTTTTGCTTAGCTAGGTACTTCATGCTAGTTTAAAAATAAATTGCAAAAAATATCAACAGTATTCTTTAAGTAAGTCTTCCCATATTCATTCATAACCATAGTTTACAGAAATTGTTTTGAAATAATTTCTTTCTCTTTCTCTCTCTTTTTTTTCTCTCTCTGTTGCCCAGACTGGAGTGCAGTGGCATGATCACAGCTCACTGCAGCCTCAATCTCCTGGGCTCAGTTGATGGTCCCACTGCCTCAACCTTCCAAGCAAGCTGGGACTACAGGTATGTGCCACCACATCTGGCTAATTTTTGTATTTTTTGTAAAGATGGGGTTTAGCCACGTTGCCCAGGCTGGTCTTGAACTCTTGGGCTCAGGTGATCCTCCTGCATTGGTCTCCCAAACTGCTGGGATTACAGGTGTGAGCCACCACGCCTGGCCTCTTTCTCAAGTTTCATTTTTAAATCGCCTTTGACATTTGAGTGTTAGGATGATAGTCAGATTTGGGCAAAAATGGCAGTTAGTCTTAACTACTGCCTCTTGAAACTCTCCTGGTATCTCTCAATTATTTTAGTAAGTATCAAAAGGATGATTTAAATGCTAAGAATAATAGTTAACATTTACTGAATGCTCATTCAGAACTTTTCTTGAAGTATCTCATTTAATTTCACCACAAGTCTATCAAGAAATTACTATTAAAATTTCTGTCTTACACCTAAGAAGAATGAGGATTTGGCAGAGCCAGGCCTTGGTCCCTGTGTCTCCAACTTCAAAACTCACACTGCGTTCTGTGGACAGCGTTACCTCATGCTCCAACACCGCATGCTCTCTAACCTGTGGCTTATCCGCCAAATAACCTTTCTGTTCATGAGACAGCTGGATAATAATTACAAAAGTAATGCTTTGTTTCTGTATCCGACTTTTCACGTTTACACACATTGTTACATTCTGTTATCCCAAACAGATAACGTGGGCTAAAATAGAAATAAAAAGAAACAGAAAAGGAAAACATGGTTTTTAAAGACCCAAAAGTGTTCCAGGCCTACAGGTAGAAGCCAGCAGAGCTGGGACTTCAATGTCAACCTTCTAATGCCAGGTAAAATGCTCTTTCTAGCTAGTGCTGTTCCTGACACAGTCTTCCTCAGGAATTCTTCCTCCCTAAGCAATTCAAAGCCTCCCATGATTAAAATGCAAATGCTCTGACCAAGGCCTTGAGAATGACTCTATGGTGGGCCTAGTGATGTATCCCTAGGATGATCATTTGGGCTAAGGAAGACTTCTGCACCCCAGACCATATGGCCTGCTTACATAAACAGCTGATTCTAGTTAGTTTTGGAACCAAGATTAATGCACTGTCTGAACAGTTCCAAAAGAAACCTCTGGAAATATTTTTATGCATCAATTTTATGTATACATTTTGTATCGTTATATTATATACCTGTTTTGTCTAAAAACTTCTTTCTGAAACACTTAAAAAGTTGTCTCATGACACTATAAAAGGATAGACCAATGAAAGCCATCTAATTACAAGCTGTAAAAGATGCATGTATGACAGAAGTCTAAAATCAAAGTGCCAGCTGGGCCAAGTTCTTTCTGGAGGCTTTTCTGGACAAACGATTCTCTCACCTTTTTCGGCTTCCAGGAGACACCTGCATTGCTAGGCTCAGGGCCCCTTTCTGGCATCACCCCAACCTCTAGTTCCTGTCCTCATATCTCCTGGTACTCATTTCGATCCTCCTGCCTCCCCATTGCAAGGTCTCTTGTGATTACATTGGATTGACTGGATAATACTATAGAATGTCCCTTTCTGTAGACCCTTGACATAATCACATATGCACACTGCCTTTTGTGAGGGAAGGTACCTTATTAGCTTGTTCTGAAGATTAGGTCTTGGACATCTCGGAGGGCATTTATCTGCCTGCCACAGATCGTTAGAACATCCCTAACAGTCATTTTTAACACAGCCACCACAAATAAAGAAACCAAGACCTGGAAAAAATTGCATGTATTAGAACCCTTGTGGTCATTTCACAGAGTGAGATATAGACCACACCCAAAATGTGGTTGCTGTCAAGTTGATCAAGACTGATAATGGCACATATGCAGAGAGGGTATGAAAAATCTGATACTCACTAATGAGGCTTTCCAGGAGATCAGGGCACCCTCCCAAACAGGTCTTCAATGGCTAGAGAGCAGTGGGGAGTGATTGCCTTGGGGCGTTATGGAAGTTATGGGGCAGGGCTGGGGTGAGGGCTCCCTCCTATGTGTTGGAACTTACAAGGTTAAAACTTCCCATCAGAAAGAATTGGAAGAGCACCCAAGCTTTACTATGAGCTTTCTCAAATGTGGGGCAAAAGAAGGGGCGGTTAGGGAGCTCGAAAGCTTTCAGGGGTCAAACAACAAAAATGGAAACAGACCCTAACATCACCTCTGCATCTCATTTACTTCTTGTATAGCACTAGTAAGAATTTGTCATTATACATTTATTTCCTTGCTTTTATCCCTTTCTCTACTCAGCCGTGAACTCCATGGGGCCATTATTTTTGTCAATTTGATTCATTAGTAGATACCCACAACTGATCATAACACCTGGCACATAATAGGTGATCAAAAACAGTCATTGGTTAAATGAAGTTATGGGCGGCTCTGTGCTAGATGCCAATATACAGAAGGTCATGGTCTTCCACTGAAGTCCCTATGTTTTCCACACGACCTTAACAATGGGCTTAAATGGTTTAACCAGAGTTATATAGCTAGGAGACAGAAAAAAAAAAAAGATAAACAGATCAACAAATTATAATATGGTGTGACAAGCACTTTAAAATGTACATGCTTCCTTTTACTGTGGGCCCACACCTGGACTCCTTACCTCCTCCCAGACACCACGGTCCTGCATAGCAAGAGAATCAGTCTTGCAATTCATGTAGAATGCAGGTCTAGGTCTAGGTGGGTGGATTGCAGAACAGAGTTCAAATCCATATGTGGTATCTCTTTATATAGGGAAAACAAACAAGCAAACACACAAAGAAACATTAGATTCCACAGGAGCCTCCCAGGAATTTCTGAAACTGTGTAAGTCCTTTCCTCTTTTTCCCCATCACTTCACACAACCTCTCGCCAGACACCTACTGCAAATAGTAAGTGTGAAACAGTACAGCAATCGAGAAAAAAAAAAGGGGAGAAATGCTGACACAATCAGATTTTTATGCTAAATTGTGTTTTTTTGAAGTGACTCTCATCATTTCTCATTGCCCATTTTAATCTCCTTTTGAAACTGTCCCACACAGCAGCTTTTTAAAAGCAGGTGGTCTCAGGAATGCTAGTTTCACATAAGCTATGTGAGGACATGGATTCACTGGTCAAATAAATTTCAAGAACTGCGTGTATTCTAGCTCCCTCTTGGAGAGTCATAATGTCCATAGCATACTCCACACCCTGGGATTCCCTGCATTTTCCAAACTTCCATGACTACTGAATACTTTCATGGCATACTTAAATTCCTAGGAAACTAGTGTTTATAAAATATGGTCTGGGAAATAGTGCAGTGAAGGATAAAGTCTAGGCCATCAAACACAGGCCTTATATGATTTACTTATCTGGAATCAGTCTCTCCAACCTCATTACTTGACTGACTTTCCCTTTCTTCTATCTCTGTCCTTTGTTATTGAGTTGTTTATGGATGCAAAATTCTCTTTTGCCTCTAATGCTCGCTCATGGCTGTGTTTTCTGCTTTCTAGCCACATAACCTTGGCTAAGTCAGTGAGTCTCATGCGGGCTTCAGCTGACTTATTTGTAAAGACAGGGTCTTGCTCTGTCACCGAGGCTGAAGTGCAGTGGTGCAATCACTGCTCACTGCAGCCTCAACATCCCTGGCTCAATCAATCCTCCCACCTCAGCCTCTTGAGTAGCTGAGACTGTCGTGTCACCATGCCTCGCTAATTTTTGTAGAAACAGGATTTCACTACGTTGCCCTGGCTGGTCTCAAATTCCTGGGCTCAAGTGATCTGCCAGCATCAGCCTCCCAGAGTACTGGGATTACAGGTGTGAGCCACCAGGCCCAGCCTGAATGATCTTTAAGATCCCTTCACACTCCATCTTTTACCAATCTTGTGATTTCTTCTCCTCACTGGTCCTTGAGTGCACTACTTCTTTTCTCTAAGCCTCACTTTATTTGTCTACAAAATTGGGAGAATAACAGAATACTTTATAGGATTCTGTGGGAAGAAAATGGAATGAGGAATACGGAGACTTGTTAGTACAGGGTTATCAATATGTCCCTTAACAAAAATTAATAATAAGCCATATTTACCACTTACAAGAAAAATATTCCGGAGTTGCCTAGGGTTGTCTTCCTTGAGAATGATATATCCTATGTGCTCTCTAGCTTTGAAAGCCTTTCACAGAAACAACCCTTAAAATGTTCTTAACAGTGTAATTCAAAGAATGTTAATGTGCTCCAAGGCCAAATAAAGGGAAGCTCAATTGCTATAAACTTAATTTTCAAGCATCCTAAATAAATATGCATTTTCCCTGAGGGCAAAGAGTCAACTGTCATCAGACTCTTGAAGGGCAGAATGTGTCAGGACAAACATTACGGTCTTCCAGGAAATTGGATAGAGAAACTCAAAGCCCTATTAAGTGATGTGACTTTGAAAATAACGTCTGTACATAAGAGACTTTAACTTTACAAGGTAGTTTTCCTTCATGAGTTTAGTTGATGCTCAGAGTCAGGTGAGGAGATAGAATAGCTGTGACCATTACCTTTGGGTGAAGTTCAACTCAGCATGTCCAAAGCCAAACCTGCTGTCTTCCAGTTACAAACGAACTCTCTTCCTGTCTCAGTTGGACTCCACTATTTAACCAGCTTAACCAGCTGCCCAGGCCACATACCTGAAGTGGTTCTCGCTGCTCCTGCTTCTTTACTTTTTACTGTCAACCAGTCTTCAAGCTCCCTCAAATCCAGTTCTAAACCCCCTAACATCCAGACTCCTAATCTTCTTCACTGAACTTCCTTTTAAACCCTGCTCTACCTTGGTTAATTAACAATTTCACTCTTTACACTGCTCAGGCCCCAAACCTCAAAGTCAATTGATTCCATTCTTTGCCCCCTGCTCCATGTCCAGTCCATCAGCAAACCATGAAACTCTCCATCTTCAATTTTGTGCAGAATCTGACTACTGATCCTCCCCTCCACCACTCTCAGCTGAGTCCAAAACACCTTCTCAAGTCTACATTTTGTTTGTTTGTTTTTGGCAACGTCTTAACTGGTGTCCTGCTTGCTGCTTATTTTCCTATAGAGCAGGGTTTCTTACCTGGCATTACTGACATTTGGGTACGCATAATTCTTTGTTGTGAGAGACTGCCCTGGGCATTGTAGGATGTTGCACAGCATCCTCGGCCTCTACCTGCTAGATGCCAGTAGCACTCACCTCCTCACCAACTGTGGTGCTGAAACCCCCATAGGAGCTCCTCTTATCTCTCAGAGGAAGGTTCTCAAGTTATGTAAGTGGCCACAACCACTGCACTGTCAGGCCTCCTGTTGCTGTTCTGATCTCACTCTCCTCACCTTTCTGCCTTGCTTATCCTGCGTGAGCCACAGCAGCACACTGGGTTTGCTCCCAGCACCAAGCCTTTGCACTTGCTCTTCCCCCATCTGGAAAAATGTCTCTGCAGGTATCCACTTGGTTTATTCTTTCATCTCCTTAACGTGGCACCTCCACGTATTCGTATAAAGCTCTATGTTGCACCCAGCCAAATTATGCTTTAAACTAACATTGTATGACTTAGGTGTATGTTCCCAAAATATTGTTAGATGAAAAAACAAAGATGTGAAAAAAAAGCATCTACTATGACCCTCAGTTTGCTAAAAGAAGCATCAAATGCCTATTTATGAACATACTGCTATAGGTAAATAGAGAGGGAAGAACACCAGAAGGTTAGACACAAAAATGTTAACTGTATTTATCTCTGTCATAGTAGCTATATAATTAATATTTTCTGACTACTCTGCTGTATTGTCCAAATTTCTATACTGAAGATGTTTTCATATCTAAGAAAATCAATAAATACTATTTTAAAAAGGAATGGTGTCATAATCCTAATATCTCTGAGATCCAAAGACCAATTGGGAAAATATGGCAAAGTGGAGCATGGTAAATTTGTGTGTCTACCCTGGCCTTGCAGCACCATTACTGAAAATCAAGCGCATCTTCTTAGATGCTTTAAGTGAGAGAGAGAAAGGGAGGGGGGAACTGAGTGAAGTGACCTAGAATGTTTGCATTTATGAGGACCTTGGCAATCATGGAATATGACACCTTCTTTTTTAATAAGGTAGGCGCTCCAGAGAAATCAACTAACCCAAAGTCACATGGTTAAATAGTGGCAGAGATGGGATTGTTCAATTATTTTTTCATCAAACATTTATTAAGCTTCCATTATATACTGGGTGCTAGGGATATAGTGGTGAAAGATAAATATAATCCCTGCTCTTGAGTACAATGGGAAAGAAACCCATAGGCACAACCAAATAGTGTAGAAATGTGCCATTGCTATGGCCACATGTGGCTATCCAGCACTAGAAATGTGGCTGGTTTGAACCGAGAGTTATGAGGCCTGGCGAGGTGGCTCACGCCTGTAATCCCAGCACTTTGGGAGTCCAGAGCGGGTGGATCACCTGAGGTCAGGAGTTAGAGATCAGCCTGGCCAACATGGTGAAATCCCATCTCTACCAAAAATACAAAAAATTAGCCAGGTGTTGGTGGCAGGCACCTGTAATTCCAGCTACTGGGGAGGCTGAGGCAGGAGAATCACTTGAACCCCAGAGGCAGAGGTTTTGGTGAGCAGATATTGTGCTACTGCACTCCAGCCTGGGCAACAAGAATGAAACTTCATCAAAAAGAAGGAAAAAGGAAAGAAGAAAGAAAGAAAGAAAGAAAGAAAGAAAGAAAGAAAGAAAGAAAGAAAGAAAGAAAGAAAGAAAGAGAGAGAGAGAGAAAGAAAGGAAAGAAAGAAAGAAAGAAGGAAGAATTGAGGGATATGTAAATATAAAACATTCACTGGAATTACTTAAAGGATACCATTAAATATACCATTAGTATTTTTCATATTGATTAGATGTCAAAATGATATTACTTTGGACATATTCCATTAAAGAAAATATGTTAAAATTAGTTTTACTTGTTTATTTTTACTTTTTTCAAATGGCTACAAGAGACTCTTAAATTCCATATACGGCTTGCATCCATTTCCATTGGATGGTGCTGCATATGCACCATGACGCAGACTTGCTAGGATGTTAGAAATGAGAGTAGATGGTAAGGAGGTTCAGGCAAAGTTCCTTACTCAGTCTTGGGGACAGAGAAAGTCTATGAAAGAAAGTGGCAGATAAATTGTAATCTGTATAGTAAGTGCGATTTAGGCTAAGAACAGGGTAAAGTTGGAGTGGGGGAATGAAATTAAAGGCAAAACCAAATAGTTAGAGAAGGGCACTAGTTGCTAAGTCAAACTCTTTCCTGATTCTCTGTTTCATTAAACAGCAAGTTGAAATCCTTAAAAAAAAAAAAAATGTCTGGGTGCGGTGGTTCATGTCTGTAATCCCAGCATTTTGGGAGGCTTAGGTGGGCAGCCTAACCAACATGGTGAAACTCTGACTCTACTAAACATACAAAACTTAGCAGGGCATGATGGCACATGCCTATAATCCCAGCTACTCGGGAGGTGGAGGTTGCAGTGAGCCGAGGTCATGCCCCTGCACTCCAGCCTGGGCAACTCCATCTCAAAAAAAAAAAAAAAAAAAAAAAGATTTTCTCTTCTAATGGAAGACTTTGACAGCTCCTTAATTCCAGGCTTGAGAGTGGAAGTGTGGACTTCACGGACTCTCACTTCACCAATATTGTTCTCCTTCCGCTAATATCTTATTATGGGATAAGCTCATTTCAGGGGAGGGTAAATTCTGCCTAGACCAGAGAAAAATAATGACATTGAACGAGCTAGATAGATGGCAATGAGTAATCCGCATGAAATTCTTAAATTTGAACTGGGAAGGGAGATTCAGTATTGGTTAGAGTGTCTCTGATTATGCAATTCATTCTCAGCCAAGAAAATAAATGTGCTCTATAAAATATTTCTGGAATAACCTTTTAGTGAAAAACAATAGAAATTTTAAGACAGATTAAGGTTTAGTGTCGCAGAAGATTATAGTGTGAACAGACTGTCCTCACGGGGACCTGTTTAACTGTTGACAAGCTGGAGGAGGGGAGAACTGTAAGGATATTTGACATGAAAAATGTGAATTCGCTCTCTGAGTGTTTACTAGCATTCACAAGTAGCAGGAAATGAGCCGTGAAATGTATTGTCAAACATTCAGTGTTCAAAACATAATGCATTACTTTAAGTTGGGCTTTTTGCTTTCTGGGATCCTCATTCTCAATTTGCCCACCTCTAGGACAGATGAGCTGGCCTTTAATCCTGCCCTTCCCAAACCATAATGATAAGCTGCAGCAGAAACTGGGAACTGGCTTTCCAAAAGCCAATTACAACTCCCTTTTCCTTGCATTTCTGGATTGCAGAGGCTTGGAAAACACAGATGCATGCCCCTTTGCAGTGAATAGTTGTCACGTGACCTACTTTGGCCCAGTGAGATTTGGGTATCAGTTTCTAGGGAGAATGTTCTTAGGAAATTAATGCAATGCCCTGCTAAAAGAGAACCCCGCGCCCTTCTTCTTCCCTCCTCCTTCCACCTGAATTCTAGAAACGGGACTGATATTCAGCTGCTACCACAGACACAGCGGTACAGTTGTGAAAACGCTGAAAGACTTTCACGTCAGTTTGCAAATAGCAACTTTCCTGAATTCCCCAAGTGTCCCTCTTGGTTTAGTGCCTTACCCAAGCCCCCCTGGATCTCCCTATGATTCTGAAGGGAAAAATTTCTGGAAGAGCAGGGGCCTCCAGATCTGTACCAGTTGTGAAATATTTTAGATATCATGTCCTTCTAGAAGTAAGGGGGCCACCTTGTAACCATGAAGTCTCCTTTATGCACAGGATGGGGACGTGGTGAAGCCACAGTACCAGCCCAAGACGTACTCCTGCCTGGCAGCAGCCACCGTGGTATGGTTTTCTCTTAATCCATCTCTCACATCTGAAAAATATGTTGTTAGCTCTGATAGTTAAGCAAGAATATTTCTCAACCTGGCTTCTCGCAGACACACTGATGTGTGAGGTGGTTTTTTTTTTTTGTTTGTTTGTTTGTTTGTTTTTTTACTGTTTCTATACAGATCTTTTCTTTTTGATCTCACTGTCCTTTCTTTATGGTCTTCACCTTTAAAATCCAGCCTTCTCTGATCACCCCAGAATGTAATGTTCAGACAATATTTACTAAAGGAATAAACAAATGAATAAAACAAACTAAGATTAACTTTAAATGTAAAACACAGAGATTTTTCTATTTTACATATTTGACTTTTATAATCCATTTTTGCTCCCTTAATTAGAGTCTAAGATATTTTATTTCCCCTTTCCCATCTTTTCCTTCCTTCCTTCCCCTTCCTTCCATCCTTCCTTCCTTCCCCTTCCTTCCATCCTTCCTTCCTTCCTTCCTTCCTCCCTCCCTCCCTCCCTCTTCCCTTCCCTTCCCCTCCCTTCCCTCCCTTCCCCTCCCCTCCCCTTCTTCCTTTTTCCCTTTCTTCCTTCATCCATTCATATAATTAATATTTATGGAGTAACTAATATTTCCTGGGTGCTATTCTAGGCTCTGAGGATCAGTGATTTATGAACTAAACAGCTCTCATCTTCGTGGAGCTTACATTCTAGTGTGGGTACAGGAATACAGAAGAGCTAACAAAGCAATCAATCATAATATCAGGTTGTGATAAGTATTATAAAGAAAAATACAAACCACTGTTACGGGATAAAAAGTGATAGAACTGGCATTTGGGACGGAATAGCCAGGTCACTCTTGAAAATGGTGACATTTCAACAGAGGCTTGAATGAAGGAGTCTAGCAAGGGCTGAAGGGAAGAGCGATTCAGGCAAAGGGAACAGCATATACCAGGGACCCAGGGTGTGAACTTGCTGGGCAACAGGGAGCAGACCAGTGGGGTCAAAGCAGAGTGAAGGAGGAAGCAGAGGGAGGGGATGGGTTTGATGAGATAGTCAAGGGCTTCTCTTGCACCTTTCTTCTCTTCCCACCAGTTATCATTCTCGTTGCACAACAGAAATTTCTGGAAAAGAGTAAGCCATCAGGTAAGCTCAGAAGTAGGCTACTCTGGTCATATTTCAAGTTCTCTAGCTCCCGCCCCTGGATTTGCCTCTTTGGATTGCCAGAAATACTGTGCAGGCTCAAACTCTTGCTCTCAATTTAAACAGTCTGCAAGACATCTCTGGGGGTCTTCTTACAGGTAGTGGTGCCCATTGCTCTAGAGTCTATACCTATGTTGTGATCATTCCCCACATCCTCTCATTATTTGACTCTAACTCATTTTGGGGCTCATTTAAAATTTCATTTGTTAGAGTGCCAGTTGCAAGCAGCAAAAGTTACTCAAGCTCTACTGTAGATGGGTTTATAGTAAGCACCTAGCATAGTCTGTTTGGAGTCCAGTTCCTAGCCTTAAACCTATGCGTGACCTTCCACATCTGGCCATAGGCAATTACTAATACCAGGCTTTACCTGCCAGACCTCGTGGGGAGAAACTGCCCTCCTCACTGCAGATTTGGGGCATAGCCGACACATTGAGTCTCTGAGGGGAGTTGCAGTCAAGCACTGAGTACCCCCGGCCAGCCTTGCTCTGATGCACATTCACATTCCTGGCCCACGTTCCTCTATTTGGAGGCCTCTTTATCATAGGCTTTCTGCAGAGGCCTATCTTAAACACCTCTGCAGGGGTCACCTTATCAAGGAGAAGAAGCGGGGAACCTTGGAGACGTTCTTCTCCACTCTGACTCAGTGCTCAGTACTTTCACACTCAGAGCCCTTCCTTCTCCCTGCCCCCCAGCTCCAGGTCCATTTGATGGTGGGAGTCTTTTGTTCAGGGGTCCCTCAGCTGTGAGACAATCCCTTGGCTTCAGTGCTGATTCAGACCCTCAACGAGGGCTGGTGCCCTGGGGAAAATGGAATGGTGGGGAGTCAGCACTTTCTCCGGTTTAGTCTCTTGTGGATACTATTGCAGTAAATCATTAAAGCCTTCACTGTTCATCTTGGCTTGTGTCTTAATCAGCTACCCTGACACCTGGCAGCTCAGCTCTCTCGAACTCAGCTTAGCTTCTAACACTCTGGTGGAATGATATGAGGACAAGCAGTCACCTGAGCCTCAGAAGAAAGAAGAATCCAGCAGGCCGCCATTTTCTCCTCAGTGCGCTTGGCACAACATGGCTGCCTCAGACCCCCCAGCTATGTATGTTACAGTATTGGCCCCATGAAGACACCACTTGAATAAACATAGACCCTTTGTTCCTAAATGCAAATTCCATAGTGACAAAAAACACACCGGGTAAGATGGCCACTTCTGTTTTGATCAACCGCGGCCAGGGACGGACTAGGGGAGGGCACCTTCATTTGCTGCGTAACAACCACAACGTTAGTTTTCAAATGCAAAACAGACTATGTTAACCTCATGATTAAAATTCTCCAGGGTCTTCTCACTGCATTTATTTAAAAAATTCAAATTCTTTTCCATGTCCTGAAGAATCCTGTCTGACCCAGTCCTTCAGATCTTTCCTGCTGAACCTCACACCCCTCTCCTCTTCCTTAGTATTTTTTAGCCCTGTCGGCCTTTTTGTCTGTCCTTTGACCTGAGCCAGTCCTGCTCCCAGCTCACAGCCTTCATGTTGGCTGTTTCTTTTGCATGAAACATGTTGCCATGTGATCTTGGCATTGTCGGCTTCTTCTCATAATTCACGTGTCAACTCCCGTGGATGTCCCAGTCCTGGAGAGGCTATCCCTGACCTGCCAGCCACTCCCTATCACATGATCTTAAAATTTCTTTTATTTTGCTTTTGTGTATAACATCTCTCATTCTTCCCCAACCCTCACCCCCCATGAGAAAATGTCAGCTCCACAAGAGCAGAGATTTGGGGTTGTCTTGTTCACTATTGTATCCTGCTGCCTAGAACTGTGTCTGGCTTATATCGTGTGATTAATCAATAGAGGTTGAAAGAATAACTGCTGAAACCCCACTCTTGCTTGTGAGGGTCAGCGGAGAAGAGCTGAATCACAGAGAAAGAAGTCATTGGTTCTTGGGTGGGAAGACACGATATTGGTGGAAGGCCGTCGTCCACAACATTAAACACTATTAACTGTGTCAGTATTTCTTTTTTTTGTTTTTGAGACGGAGTCTTGCTCTGTTGCCCAGGCCAGAGTGCAGTGGCACGATCTCGGCTCACTGCAAACTCCGTCTCCCAGGTTCACGCATTTCTCCTGCCTCAGCCTCCCAAGTAGCTGGTACCACAGGTGCCCGCCACCATGCCTGGCTAATTTTTTGTATTTTTAGTAGAGACGGGGTTTCACCGTGTTAGCCAGGATGGTCTCGATCTCCTGACCTCGTGATCCACCCGCCTCGGCCTCCCAAAGTGCTGGGATTACAGGCGTGAACGACCGCGCCCGGCCAACTGTGTCAGTATTTCTAAAAGAACTGGCAATGAGTGGATTCCAGGAAGATGAATAAATGTTCTTTGATAAATTTGAGATATAAGGTTCATCTTCACATTGCCCCTACCAGCCTGGGGACATTGACTTGCTGAACAGGAAACACAGGAAGTGTACACATAAAGCTCAAAGCTGTTAAGTATCCCACAATTAGTTCTTCTGGTTAAGTTTATTTCAGTAGAAGCTTCTTTGAAATGTGACTCTTCTCTCCCTCTTATCCTCATAAAAACATCAGTTACACACATAGAAATGCCAATATTTCCATAGGCATCACTTTTTTAGTACCAATTAAGATGATTTGTTAAGTGAGTTTTACAAAATCCATGGCTACGTTGGCTAGTTAGATGGGAGTCAGACCAGATAAACTGAAATACCAGGTTTTAATATTCAACTGTAATTTCCTCATGAAAATATAAAAATCATTCCACTGAATCTCCCTCAACAGAAGCTGGATGCACTGCTGATTTCTGCCTGCTTTTCATTTAGTATCTGGCAAACGTAAAAACAAAACAAAACACGTAATATGTTGGAGATATATATATATACCATCTGCAAATATGCAATATACAGATCCCTAGGTATCTGTAGAGGATTGGTTCCAGGACTTCTGTCAGATATCAGAATCTGAGGATGTTCAAGCCCTTAATATAAAATGGTGTAGCATTTGCATATAACCTATGCACATCTTCCTGTGTACCTTAAATCATCCCCACATTACTTATAATACAAATACAATGTAAATGCTGTGCAAACAGTTGTTATAATGTATCGTGTAGGGAATAATGGCAGTTTTTAAAAAGTCTGTTCATGCTCAGTACAGACACAATTCTTTTTAGATATTTTCGATTTGGGGTTGGTTGGATTCACAGATGCAGATCCCAGGCATGTAGAGGGCTGACTGTATAGGTGTATATCCATACACACACTAACTCTTCATAATTCTGCATCTTACATTCCTATCCTCACAGAGAATTTCTCTTCTGGGTAAGGAAATTAGTAAGGGTCTCACCTATATTTTATTAGCAATCTCTGGTCGTTATTTATGGCCCCATATCACAAATGTCTCATGTACCTAAGTGATTTGTGCTTGATGTTCAGGAAGCCTCCAACTGCCAACCGCTTCAGGGGTGATGGCATCCCCATTTGCTAAGCAGCTTTCACACTCATTGGCCTCTAAAACTGAGCTGTTACCTAAATCATTTTCCTGCTGCTGAGGTGGGTGGTTTCAGGATGAAGATGATTGAACAGAAGCCTTAGTGGATGAATGTTCCCCATCTTTCCTTTGCAAGGGAAATACACGCTCTTAGGCCATTGTTCTTCTTTTGGAGGAATTACAGATTTCACAGTGAAAAACAAATGAAGTATAGCCTGGTGACAATATCTTGTGTTAGTATAATGCTTTTTGATGCACATGAGTTTCCTATATTTAAACTTACTTGATCCTCGTAAGAACCCTGCAATGCAGGCAGAACAACAATCATAATTGCCCTTTTACAGGTGGATAAGAGAGATTCAGAAGAGCCAAGTGATTTGCTTAAGGTCACACAGCTGTTAAATTGCAAAGCCAGGAAGAGAAACTCAACCTTTTATGAGCTCCTCATGCAATAAGTTTTTCACTAGACCCTTCATGATGCTTTTTGTTTGAGCAAAAGGCACGTTATTTTCCCATCATTACCCTAATTGCAAATTTGCTAGCCTAGGAACACATTCTTTCTGGAACCTGAAGTACCTTTTCATAACAGTGTGCAGCGTTTTAGTTTCTAGGGGATACCTGGCCCTACCTGCTTCATTTAGGACTCAGAAGGCTGGGTTGGGAGAGGAGATGCAGTCTGCTCATTATCCTTCCCTTTGTAAGGATGTCAGCAGCAACATTAAGTTGCAAATGGAAAACACAGCTTTGGCTTGCATCTTGTCCTCACTCTCCACAGAGCTGTGTATAACCCAGCTGACTGCATTACTCAACCACGCCCCCTCCTGTACATTACCCATCAGCAAGTGCACTGCCTCTCTTCAGCTAGGCTTTGTCTCCTACAAAGGTTTTTTCTCCTAAAAGAATACATTGCCTTATTTTTCACAAGAGGCCACTGGGTGTGAAGGAAGGTCAGGTGCAGCTACCTCCAGGACACTACAGGTACTCTTGGCTTTCCCTCTTTGCAGATTTCTCATGCATTTCTTCCCTGCATAGAGACAAATATCCAACTTGGAAATGGAACTCAATGTGAAGTTAGGGCAACGTGAGAAGGAGGAGCAAGAACCAGGGACCAACAGGAGCAGAATTCTTTGAGGGCCAAGGTAGTGACCCAGTACAATTTTAAACACTTAAAAAAATCCATGTCAACTGTATATCAGAAATGAATTTTTAAAACCTTACACTGCCCAGGGCTGCCAATAGCAAAGAGTCCCTCAGGGCCAAAGCAGTTTAGCCTACAGTGCTCCCTAAGCTAAGAAAATCAAGTGTCTAAATGCATATCTTCACCTCCCCTAAAAATGGAAGGATACGTAAGCCAATTTCTATTTTTGGTCATCCCACCGAAGTCAGCCAAATATGAGTTCCAGTTTTAATGTAGCATTTCTTCCAATAAAAAAGGTACTTCTACTGTTATCAGATGTATATGAATATAGAAATATTAATAATATCAAGAATTACTTGTTGGAGGCCTATCTCTTCCAAAATAAATTTTGGAATCTAAGGTCCTAGTATTTTGGGAGATAATTCATTAAAATTACTTTTAAAAGTGAAGTGAACCATGCTATGAAAATAGAAGACGCAAGATCATTGGTGTTGACTTCTTCCCTTGATAAGTGTTTTGTTAAGTGACTGCTTCTTGGCTACTTTTGTTATGATGGAGGGATTTCAACGTCCTCCAATTTCACTGAGGCTCTTCCATGTAGGAAAACTGGTGAAAATGAGTTGATTTATTGTGGTGATACTAATAGCTTGTGTCAGACAAGAGTTCAGATGTGAGTGGCTGAGATCCAGTAAGAGGTGTGAGGAAGGGTAGACTACCAATCTCTCTCTTCAAGAGGAAAGGGGGAAAATGTAAAGTTTCTTCCAGCCTCAAACACAGTCCAGACTCCTGGCTCACGGTACTCTGTGATTTAACTATATCTTGACCTTTATGCCTTATATCCCCACTCACCCCATCAATTCCTTATCAATCTTTTGCCATATTCTTTACAGACCTTCCTTTCTGATGCAATTAATCTGATTAATTAATTGACATCAAACGTTTGTGAACATTACCTTAGTCGGCTGTCTTGTGTGCCCACCCGCATAGGAGGTACATGTCTAGTGATTGGAACCCTGTGTTTGCCCCATCAACATCCATCAGGAAGGAGGACGTTCCTGGTTGAATCCATGCTGCCCCACCAGCAAGTTGAGGATGTAGCATGTGATCATAATCAACTATTTTGTAAATTTTGAAGCTGCTGCCACATCCATTCTATTGTGAATTGCTCAATTTCTCATCACCTACCTGTTGTTAGTCATAAAAATTTGTCAAAATCAGAAAAATTATCTTATCAGGAAAAGGAAGGAAATGACTGCTTTAATTCAGTGAAAGACTAGTGGTGGACATTTTGAACAAAGTCCAGATTATTTTTACGTGGTACATGAATGTCTAATTATGTATAGTTGTAAAATCTGCGTTTTTTCTTTCTTCCTCCCTCCCTTTCTTTCTTCCTCCCTCTTTTCCTTTCTCCCTCCTTCCCTCCTTTCCTTTCTTCCTCCCTCTTTTCCTTTCTTCCTCCTTCCCTCCTTTCCTTTCTTCCTCCTTCCCTCCTTTCCTTTCTTCCTTCCTCTCTCCCTTCTTCCTTCCTCCCTCCTTTCCTTTCTTCCTCCTTCCCTCCCTTCCTTTCTTCCTTCCTCCCTCCTTTCCTTTTTCCCTCCCCCTTTCTTCTTCCCTCTTTTCCTTCCTTCCTCCCTCCCTCCCTTCCTTTCTTCCTCCCTCACTCCTTTCCTTCTTTCCTTTCTTTCCTTCTGTACTTTTCCCTTCTTTTCTTCCTGTTTTTCTTCATTTTTTCCCCAAATTATTTGTAAATCTCCAGCAAGGTATTCTTATTGATTAGAAATAAGAGTACTGGACTTAACAAGTCAGAAGGCTTAGGGTTTGAAACTCAAGGCCCCATGCTCATGAATGACGTTGGACAAATCATTTAAATTCTCTGTGTATCCTTGAGGATCATCCCCGTCTTACAGTTATGGAACTAATGCTCAAAGAGGGTCCTGTGGCCAAATGTGGCATAACTGGCAAGTGTGGAGCTAGACACAGGCCTTCTGGCACCAAACTCCATCTCTTAATCACCATTCTCTAATGAGAGTAAAGTTAGGGTAGTGAACACTAATGACCTGGACTCTTAATAAATAGCATTTAATCCATGTTGAACCAGATACCTTCCCCACCTCTGCATTTCCAGGCGTGTTTCCACGTCACCCCTCTTATGGGTGTTGTCTGAGCATTTTTATTCCTCCATTTAAAGTCCTCTGGATCAAGTGTTTGTCTGCATCCCAAATGCACTGTCTTCAGGAATGGTGCGTAGAGCAAGGCAGATGGAGCCTGTGGGACTGGAGCCACCCCTGTGTTTCAACTGTGACATTCCCACTTTCCTCTCTTTTACCTAATGGGTTTCTACACATAATTTAACTTGAAGAAAGCCAGCTTCTGCTTATACACCTTCCCCCCAACAGAAACATATTTGAAACTCATAATCTTTGACCAACCTTTCTATGTTACTTAATAAAAATCTGAAGCCTGAGAGGTAACTAGAGAAAGAGAGTAAGATTTGGAAACTAGAAGGATCAAGCTGATAATGTAGCCAAGGAACCTGAACCAGGATCAGACACGGATGTCATTTAGGAGTGGGCAGTCTACATAACTTGTCCTTCATGTCTGGACTGAGATTCCGAATGGCAGGATCTTGGTGATCAACAACAGGTATCATGATGCCAGGCACAGGTTAAAACTATGCTATTTGAGAAGGGTCTTCCCTCTTTGTTTACTGGATATATCAGTGACTCTCACCTTTTTTAAAAAGTTTTTTTAATTCTTTCAGTTCCTGAAAAAGTGCTTGCATTCTTGAGAAGAATAAAAAACTCAAGACCATGCTAAAATAGACAGTTAATAATTACCTCTTGATTATCACTCCAGTACACCATGCCTCTCTCTGTTACTGTTATTCAATTTCCCTTGCCGCCTTGGCACTGTGTCACTCATGGGTAGAACTGTTTGCTTCGCTGACTGAGTTCTCTTATAAAGTCATGAGACAAAGTTCTCAGATTTTCAGTAGAACCTCTTCTGTTCACAAGCTTAACTCTAAGCCTCTAATGTATCACATTATTTTTAAACAAGTCAGATTTTCACCTCTCACATAACAAAAAGTCTCGAGATAGGTGGCTAATGGACCATGGCTCATGGACTCAAGGATATCTGGCATTGAAATCGGAGTCTCTGAGATGGCTTTCCTCTTCCCGGGTTTGAGTATAAGATGGTAGCCACAGTTCCAGTCCGCACACCCTCAATCAAGGCAGGGAGAAGGGGTAAGGGGCCTCTCTTACTTATTATCACTGTAAGTTGTACTCTGCTGCACACTGCAGTGGACATCCTTTATACTCCCTCGTTGCAGCTGACAGACTTTACCATAAGTATATGTGTCCCTTGGTGTAGCAATGGTAAATTTTACACATCAATCAACATTGAGCAATCTATTCATGCCCCAGAACATCACTGCTTATATTACAGTGGTATTTCTTACTGTCCTGAAAGTGGAGTGATATATGTGACTCACTCCAAAAACAAAACAAACAAACAAGAAACAAAGGAAGGCCAGGCAAGTTTGGGGATGCAGCTTAGGTTCGAAAGCCTTTGTATGAGCTGGTTCTTGTTGACTGCTCTGATTCAATTCTTATCTTTCCTGTAGTTGAATGCCATTTTGTCACACTGGATTGCTTCCTGCCCAAGCTTGTTCTTGACATACAGTCTTTATACCTGCCATCTCCATTGCTTGAAATGTGCTTCCATGATGGTAACATGACTGGCGCTCCAGCATTCATTCTCAGCTCAGGTGTCACTTCCGCTTGGACACTCTCTGTGTCTATACCACTCCTAACTTGCACTCAATCACAGCACCTTAGTTCATGTCTTCATTTCACCATGTGAAATTTTCTTGCTTTTTTGTTTTTTCTCTCCATCATTCCTACTAGAATCTAAGTTCTACGACTGCTGGAACAGTGTCTGAACTATTTATTACTCACCTCAAGCACTTACATGAGCACCTAAACATGGGTTGAATGCATGTGACAATGAACCAACAATTGTCATCCAGAAAATGCCCAGGGTTTTAGGTGACTTCAGGAAAGGTGGAGACTTCTTGAAGAGCAGCATTTATTTATGAAAACACATATAACACCCACAGGCCATAACAATGTGAAAAAGGTCTTAGGTTAACTCACTGCTGTGTATGTGCTGGTCAGGACATGCTTAATATGATCTCGTTTGCAGAGGTGGGTGGAGCAAGCCTATTATTTCAGGGTCCTTGATGCAGCCATTTGAGCTGTTCTTGGCAGCTAGTTTATGCATTCATGGTTTGAGACAGAATGACAAAGCCATTTATATATAAAGAAAAAAAAATCCTCAATGCTCTTCAGTGTATTGTTTTCCAAAAGAACCCTTAGTTCTCACTACCTGCCAAACAAGAGCTAGCGCCAAAGAGATGTAGAAATCAAAGACTCAAAAGGAGTAATAGAAGAAAGGATTAGAACGGAGTAGCATTTCCTGATTGCAGCACTGCAGGCACAAGCTTTTGGCCACTTTGTTCTTTTCGGTGAAGACAACGCAAGGACCAAACAAAGATGCTGTGATTCATTGAAAACTCAAATAAAATGGCAAGTCATTTCATCCAGAGTAGATCATCTGACAGAGTGATACCTTTCTAATCATGAAACTTTTAAGCACTTCCCATAAGCCAAATGAGCTCTTCACAGTTTTGTTACCTGAGCAATTGTCCATTTATGAGTCCCTTTCCATGAAGAACATCTTCTCTGTATCCCTGCCAATGTGCCAGAAGCAAGAGGCAACACGCCCCCTGTGTGGCAGCAAAAGCCAAGAGTACTGGCCGTCTTGGCAAACAAGGAGCCATTGTCTATATCTAGGAGCTTACTAGCATTTGGTGCCTTCATTGAGCCACAGGTGAGTGGCCATGCAAGTGTCCACATGTAATAAACAAAAAGAACAAAACAACACCATGTACCTTGATTTCTTCTTCCACACCCCTTTGTGTAATCAACTTTCACCCAAGAGCACTTTACAGCAAAACAATGTCCTCAACAAAAGCAACAAGAGCATGTAATAAAAATTGAGCTAGGACTACAAGATGTTAGCTTGTAGGGAAAAGTTGAAAAGGAAAATAAAACAAAACACAAACAACTCTAATGTCCTTTTGAGTTCCAGGGCAGAGAATTCCAAAAGCAAGTGTAATTCTTGGATAGGAGAATTACTATCCAAGTGACAGTAAAAGTGACAAGATCAGCTGGGTGTGGTGGCTCACGCCTGTAATCCCAGCATTTTGGGAGGCTGAGGCGAGTGGATCACCGGAGGTCAGGAGTTGCAGACCAGCCTGGTAAACATGGTGAAACCCCGTCTCTACTAAAAATACAAAAATTAGCTGGGTGTGGTGGCGGACACCTGAAATCCCAGCTACTTGGGAGGCTGAGGCAGGAGAATCGCTTGAATCCGGGAGGCGGAAGTTGCAGTGAGCTAAGATTGGGCCACTGCACTCCAGCCTGGGCAACAAGAGTGAGACTCTGTCTCAAAAAAAAAAAAAAAAAAAAAAAAAGTGACAAGATCAAGACATATAGTGTTTCTCTTATTCCCGTGAAGAGAGAAAACAAACAAAAACAACAGAAAAAAGTCACACAAATATGGTTACAAGACAGCTCTTAATGGAACTGGGCAATGAATTTGTTGCTAGGATTGGGGACCATAAGTGAAAGTGAGAACTGTCACGTGAGAGGAGATTTCATCACAAATCCTCAAATGCTTGAAGTTACACATATTTGAACTTTAACAGCTTAAAAAATATGTATGACTGAGAATGTAATTTTTAACTTGATTTCAAAGATCAGCGCATGAGATTTTATAGCCTAGGGTAGGGAAAGGAGAAATTGTAACTTTGCCAATTGTAAATGATTCTGGTAATTTTGTGATGTGATTTGTATGCTGGTCATTTGCATGCTTTTGTTTGCTTAAAAGAAAAAAAATAACAAAATTCAACCTCCCAATAAGTGCTAATGGAAAAAATTGGTGAAGAAGGAGGAAAAAAGGTGTATAGACCATTTTGTCTCCTTAGCCACCTGTTCTCAATTCCCATTTTTCTTCTCAATAAAAACTCCAGTCAGGTTGTATTTTGATGCCTGTCACTCCACATTCATGAGGTGACAAGACTGTTCTAAACTAATACATTTAGCTCTGGATGTGTGGCCTGAGGAAGACTCCAGAATCTTCCCATTTATGCTGAAATTGGGGCTCAGAACCTCACCTAATATTGCCCTGCTTCTGTATGTACCAGTCTCCTTGCATTATTTCATCTGGCAAAGTCAATATAAGAATTAATAATAGCTTTCCAATCTACAGATAAAAGTATGCCACTTTAAATTTTTGGCAGTGAGCTGGCATTTTGTCATTTAATCATTTCACATCATTACACTGCAATATGGAATGTAATGACATGACACTCGTAAATGACAAACACTTGGTCTCCCTTGTACAGGAAGAAATAATGTAATAGGAAGCAAATTATATCCTTAAAGGTTGCCAGAGTTTCACTCCCACAATTTGGGATTAAGATACTGAGCAGATGCAAGGTGAAGAAAAGGAGAATCTCTCCTACAGATGTCCTGGGTAAGATACAACATGATAAGGGAATGATCCCCATCCAGAAATGGACAGAACATTCCTAACCTTACAAACATCTTTTCCTACCAGGGACTCATGCAGAAAGCTGTGCACAAGATTCTTTTTTATATTAAAGGCCTACATGAGTTGGGGTGAGGGGGAAAACTGTGGTTAACAATTGCCATTTTTTGTTTGTTTTATAATTCTGTTATTATTTGCTAAAAGTGGTCAGCCCCTGCTAATACCTGCTCAAATTTTACTCTGCTAAAGGGAGTTCTGCACAACGGCCTCCCTAGCTAATTCTTCGTGTCCTTGCCAAGCTCCTTCCTCACAGAACTGGAAGCCAGATCTCCTCCTTCTGTTATATCTTAAATTCACCATGTTCACTATAAAGCTCATAATTTTCTAGCACAAGCTTCTTTCTCCCTAGTATTTACTCTCTGGACACACACCACCCCAGCCATCCCATTGCAAAAGCAAAAAAACTAACAGGTATCCTGAATCATCTATTTCCCTGACCAACCTCATCCCCAATCTTTCCAGGAATATAGAAAGCATAATAACACTAGTCCAGCAAGGACTTCAACCCATCAGAAGGGGCCTCACGTGTAAATAACTGGTCTTCCCCATTTGGAGACTTCTGGTCAAATCCCGCACCACCCCCTGTTGGTTTATCTTCCAAATGACACTCATTCTTCCTCTCTCCTTTATTGGACTCTCTGAGTCTAAGCAATCCTCCTCTCTCACCTGAAGAACCAGTAAAACTTACTCTTTTCCATTTTATTTATCCAACACCCCTCCATCCCCATTATCATTCTCCATACTGCAATTAGAGAGCTCTGAAAGATTCAGATATGATCTTTACTGCAACCGCTTGAAGTCCTTCAATGCACGTCCATTGATGGGGCAAAGAACAGCTTGCTTCATGGGACCTGCATACAGCATGTCAGCTTTAGCAACGCGGCCTTCTGTGCACAACCTCACCCCACGTTTCCTGTGTTCCAGAGCCACTGCCTTTACTAATTTTTTCATTTCTCTTACTCGTTTCATCCCCTCTCTCCTATAGGCTTTTGTACCTGCTGACCCGTTTGTCTGAAATCCTCTCTCCACAGTTCACCTTTGACTTGAATTCACCTTTCAAGGCTTGTGTCAACCCAAGAAGGAAATGGGATGGGTTATGTTTCTTGATTGTCACTCTCTTAGGACCTCGGAAGCATATAATCTCAGTTTGTAGATTCAGGATCACTGATGTAAAATCTTCCCATTAAACTGTATCTTCTATGACAGGGACCAAATATTTTTGCTCATTATTACATTTCCAGCTTTAGCAGAGAACCCAGCACATAGCTGTCACTCATTCAGTCAGCCGACATACAGGAACTCTTTGTCAAAGGAATAAATCAGTAGAGGATCCAGGGTTTTACCCACGTCATTTGGGCCCCACTCTTGCTATGGTGCTTTCTAGTCTTATTTCTCTAAAGAGAAAATATGATTTGCAGAAAAATTCTGAACTGATAGTGGATACCTCCATCATGCAGGGACACTGAGGTCATGATACTTCCTTCATCATTTTGTTCAAGAACGTTTCTGGCCATCTTAATCCCATGCTTTGTTATTAAAAACTTCACACCAGCGAAAAGTGGACTTTAAGAAAGCACAGGTACTGTTGCCCCTTAGTGTGTGATGGGGATGGATAAGTAATCAGTTTTTCTGAACCCTCAAAATACAACGCAATTCTTAAAGTTGCCTTGTGAAAATCCTTCACTGTGTACTTACTACGTGCATCAGGGTGAGAAGCCTGGGCAGGGGTCATTAACTGGGGTGATTTTGCTCCTTCGCCCCCAGGAAATATTCGGCAGTGTCTGAAGACATTTGTGGTTGTCATAACTGTGTGGAGGTTGCTGCTGGAATCCAGAGCCTGGAGGCCAGGCATGCTGTTAACTATCTTGCAACTGCTCAGGATGGCCCCATCACAAAGAATGATTTAGCCCAAAATGTCAGCATTGCTGAGGGTGAGAAATGCTGGTTTAAGGCATTCAGAAATCTCCCAACTCACTCGAAGAGACCAACAGAGCCTGTTTTGCAGGAATGTTCCTGAAGGGAGTCCACAGTAGGCATTTTCTGCTAGTGTAGACTTGGCTTCTTCTAATCTTCGGTGTTAACAGTCTCCAAAAAGGCAGGAACCATGGGACAGAGACACATTAGAAAAAGGCTGGGGGCAGAGAGTGCTTTGTAAATATTAACCCAGCTGTGGAGGCCACATGTATCTTTGAGTTATGACCTGATAAGGGTTTTGAGAGCTTGCCAACTTCATGTTCAAGAAAAACACAGAAAAAATTGAGCTGATGATATCCTTGATGCAATTTCCCTTTAAGCACAGCCTCATAAATACCAACTATAGAGTCCAACTGAACTTATTGGAAATTTCCCAAAAACCTTGGAAAATAGACAAGTGCAGGTGGTAAGATATTTACTGAAATGAACTGTCTGTGAATGAAAAATATGTGAGCAAAATAGATATTTTATCTGTCATTTTATTCACAGAAAGAGATCCATTAAGTTTCTCCATTTCATTCTTGTTCCTGTTTGGTGAAAGCACTTTAAACTAGATCTTCATTTTCCTTTTAAAAAATCAGTATGGAAAATAGGGGACTTGACACCCCCCTCCCCCTCCACTCTGCTGCCAAGAAAACAAGAAAAGAAAAGTAAATTTTTTTACAGCCTCGGAAGAAACTTCTTCCGAGTAATACACAACGTGACTTGTTACTAAATCTCAATCTTGTAGGGAGAATGGCAAAAAACAGGGAAACTGATGCTTAAATAGAATCTTAAGGTCCTTTTGACCCTGTCCAGGTGAGTAGAATTGCTCACTGAAAATCCATATTCTTAATAAGCCAGAAAGGCCTGCAATGAATTAGTATTAAATAATAATCTATAAATATTTACTGAACAACTTTTATCTGCCATGTGCTCTGCCTAAGCTAAAAGAGATTTCTTAAAATTAGTACATCATGGTCTTTGACCTAAAAGAACTTCACTCTTTTTTTGAAGAAGGAGTATTTACACATAGATAGTTAAATTACAATATTATTAATTAAATTCTCTATCTCAGTGCAATTAAATTAGCTTTTTCAGCAAAAGAAATAAATTGCTTAAAATACACACACACCACTTTCAGAGTGAAACGGTTAAAGCCTCTTCCCACTCAATGTTGGATTTTGAGATCTTGCACAGGCAATTTTGGGGTTAGGAGCATTGATGAGTGACCAAGAAAATACATAAAATTCTACTCATTGAGTAGTAGGTGTCAATTTCCCTGAGGCTGGCATCCGCTTTTCGACTGCCGCATGCTTCTGAACTGCTCCACATTCAGCCATTCATAAATATTTGCCGGGTTCTTCCTATAAGGAAGGCACTGTCCTAGAAGCTGGAAGTATTCTAAAGCTGGCTTACACCATCTTGCAAGGGTGAATTTCCGCATCTCTTTCCAAGCCTGCATCTTGTGACCTCATATTGGTGGCTTGAAATTTGGCAGAGTTGAAGTCTTTACACCATGGAAACCAATCATGGCTTTTTTCCTCTCTTTTCTAGAGAATTGGTTCTTAAATGTACCAGCACACCACTGGGTACGCTGAACACTAAACAAAGTCCCTGTTCCTACGAACATTGGACTTTTACCTTTACGTTGTAAAGAGTCATACAGACAAACACATAAATATGTTATAAACTATCAGGAAATGCTAAGTGCTGTGAATAAAGATAAAACAGAGTGAAGGACTAGGAAGTGGTGTGAGGTAGAGGATTCTATTTTGTGGTTGGTGAAGGCCTCTCAGAGGAGGAGGCATTTGAGCCAAGAGCTGAAACGGGTGAGGACCTGAAATATGTTCTGTGGATGTGTATGTTTCCCAGGTCCTTCACTGACATCAAGGTGGAATCATAATTGAAGAATAATCCAATGAGGCCCCCTGAATCGAGAAGTAACACACATATTTTGCAATTACTAACCAACTCAGTAAACTGGTCTTTGCTATCAGTCACCTGCTGCTGTTGGGTGAAGGTCTAGTCAGGAAAAATGATATCAGGCTTGGCAAGCTGAAACAACTTAACTGAGGCTGACCAAGACCCAGTCTGCGAGGGCCTTATGAAAACATAAATACAAATGAGTTCTCCATTCTTTCCCTTCTCCATCATCCTGGCAGCCTCCAATTCCCTTTTCTCTCTTGGGTGGAGCATACGTTGCCTCATTTTTGACTTTGGTCGTGGCCACTCTGCAAAGCCTCCTGAGGCCCATCTTCCACTGCTGGTCCTTAAAAAATATATATCTTTTTCCCATTAGAGATAGTTTTTTCTCTGAAAGTCAAGTTTTACAGATGAGGAAACTGAATGATGAAGCTGTCAGGCAAATGATCCAAGCTTCCACTTCGTAAGTGGAAGAACTGGGACATGAACTCAGATGTGCCTAATAACAAGTCAGCAAACTTAGTATCTGCACTTTCACCTTATTGACTCAGTAGCCAGATTTCTGAAAAGCAGCAGGAAATTTGCAAATGTTTACATCAAAGTGCTTTTTAAAGAAATAATTTTAACCCAAATGTGAGAGAAATCCTTTCTTGCCCCATAAATTGTTTTAGAACCTCTGATTCCAATGGACATCCAAGGCCTTCCCCAAGATTTTGACTAATTTTCCAGATACTAATATTTTGGGAACTTTTATGTATTTTGAGATCCCGTTTCCTCAGCTGTTTCTTCTTCGCTGGATAAGATAAGTTTGTGGGAGTTGAGCTAAAGGTAGTCAAGAAAGGCTTATGAGGAAATGCATGATATGAACTGATTCATGGAAATACTATGAATCCCAATAAAAATGGCTACTATTTTAAAATGTTTCCTATGTAGCACGTGTACAGGGAAAGCTATAGACATTAGCTTAGTAAATACAACTCTGTGAGATAAGTGTTCTAAATCCATTTCACAGTTGAGGACATTGATGTTCAGAAAAGTAGTGTGTCATCCATCAGGTCAAATATCTAGTATACAGTAGAGGTGGGATTCAAATCCAGATCTCTGTTCCCAAAGTGTCTGTTGTTTCCAAGCTATGCCCCAACACTTCTCACAAAAATAAAATTTTGAGCTTTGAATAGTCACTTGAGTTGACTTTGAATATTAACACTTTATTATTTTACCTTCCTCATTGTTTTTCTTCACAGTTTGAATGAAAGCTTTCAAGCTGGAATATACTGAGATATTTGACATTTGACCTTATTGTAACTTTCTATTTCAAACTGTGCAACTTCTGACTATCCATCTGCATTGGTTAGATTAAGCTACTTCCAAATTTGGCAAAACATGCCTTGAGTCCTTGTAGTTTGCTACAATGACCTATGTCTATCCAGAACAGAGCAAGAGGCAACGTTACTAAGACAGACATTGAGGCTGGTGGGAAGAAGAGTGCTAACTTTAGAAGAAGCTTGATAAATACACTTTACCTGTATTATAATAAAGTTCTTATTTCTCAATTTTGTTAATAAGAATCTTAAAATCTTGGGCAGGCATGATGGCTCACATCTGTAATCCCAGCGCTTTTGGAGGCTGAGGCGGGTGGATCACCTGAGGTCAAGAGTTCGAGACCAGCCTGGCCAACATGGTGAAACCTCATCTCTACTAAAATATATACATTAGCTGGGCATGGTGGCAGGCGCCTATAATTCCAGCTACTTGGGAGGCTGAGACAGGAGAATTGCTTGAACCCAGGAGGCTGAGGTTGCAGTGAGCCGAGATCATGCCATGGCACTCCAGCCTGGGTGACAGAGTGAGACGTCTTCTCAAAAAACAAAAAACAAAACAAAAATCTTTACAATGCTAAGAGGACATCAAATGTTTAGAAACATAACAGCTCCTTACTCTGCCAGGCTGGTCACTCTTACCAAGAGAATGAGGTTAATTTGATACATTGTACTCTCCTTGATCCAACCTTGCCTTCCAATGGTCACTTTTTTTTGTATAGTTGGTCAACATTATTGCCTATATTTTCTTTTTTTTTTTTTTTTTTTTTTTGAGACGGAGTCTCGCTCTGTCGCCCAGGCTGGAGGAGTGCAGTGGCGCAATCTCGGCTCACTGCAAGCTCCGCCTCCCGGGCTTACGCCATTCTCCTGCCTCAGCCTCCCGAGTAGCTGGGACCACAGGCGCCCACCACCTCGCCCGGCTAGTTTTTTGTATTTTTTAGTAGAGACGGGGTTTCACCGTGTTCGCCAGGATGGTCTCGATCTCCTGACCTCGTGATCCACCCGTCTCGGCCTCCCAAAGTGCTGGGATTACAGGCTTGAGCCACCGCGCCCGGCCTTGCCTATATTTTCTATAATATAATTGGGAATGTGATATGGTTTGGCTGTCCCCACCCAAATCTCATCTTGAATAGTAGCTTCCATAATTTCCACATGTTGTGAGAGGGACCTGGTGGGAGGTAATTGAATTATGGGAGCAGATCTTTCCTACGCTGTTCTTGTGATAGCAAATAAGTCTCATGAGAGTTGATGATTTTTATAAAGGTGAGTTCCCCTACACACGCTCTCTTGCCTGTCACCATGTAAGATGTCCCTTTGCTCTTCCTTCATCTTCTGCCATGATTGTGAGACCTCCCCAGCCATGTGGAACTGTGAGTATATTAAACCTTTACTTTATAAATTACCCAGTCTCGGATATGTCTTTATTAGCAGCGTGAGAATAGACTAATTCAGGATGAAAGTTAGAGTCACTACTATGTAGTCTCTAAAATGACACTGTCCAATATGGTAGCCACTAGCCACATGTGGCCATTTAAATTTAATGAAAATTAAATAAAATTTAAAAATTAGTACCTAATCATACTGGCCACATTTCAAGTACTCATTATCCACATGTGGCCAGTGGCTATCAGATTGGATCACACAGACACTGTAACATCTCCACCTTTACAAAAAGTTCTATCGAACAGCACTATTTTAGAATGCAACTTTACTTTCAGTTAAAAAAAAATAATAATGTTTAACCAACCCTAAGCTTCTGACATCTTCAGCTTTCCCTAAAATTTCTCAAATACATATAGTGGTGGATGGAGGGAGGGAGTACTGCACAGAAGTTAAGATTGTGGGCTTTGATGTCAGACCCGAGTTTAAGCTCTGGTTCTGCTCTCTCTCTGTTTTTTGTTTGACCTTAGTTATAGCTCTTAACCCATCTAAGTTCCACTGTGTGAAGCTTTAAGAGAGAGATAATAGTAGTACTTGCCTCACAGGGCTGTTGTGAAGATTAAATGAGATATTGCACACCAAGTGTTCAGTAAGAGTCGAGTGCTCAATAACATATTGCTATTTTTGCTGCTGTCAATCATTTTAAATTACCAGTGTGGCAAAATGAGAAGCCCAGCCAATAGTCTGTAGCCTCCTCTCCTTTTCCAGTTTGTTTGCAGTAAGGCTGGTGATATGACTAGGGCTCTTTGAGGGATGTAACATATGTCACTTCTGGACTGAGGAATGCAGAGCCCCATGTAATCTTCCACGTTTTCTCTGACAGCCAAGGATAAGGGCCATGGACTTAGCTGCCAGTCACAGGGATGGAACAACTTGGATCACCCAGTCATGGCATGGGGTTGCTCTGCAGAGTTGTCCAACCTTCGGAGGACTTTGTGTGACCATAAACTTTATAAACAAAGTCACTGAGACTTGGAGATGGTCCATTATCTATATTGGAAGGATTGAATTCATTGGAGGCAATTAGGTCATCTCTGATCAAAAGTTCATCTATCTAGACCTCTACAGCTAAACCTACTGAGGCTGAATAATATTTGGTTATATTAAGTGATGTCCGTTGTATTCTTGGACGTGCCTTTTCATCTTCATTCAGACTAAGCCAGGGGTCCGTTGATCCTTAGAGAACAGTCAAAATAGCAAAAATGTGGAGAATACACATTTTTGTGTTTCAAAATTCTGGACACGTGAATATTTGAAAACCTCAACAAGAGAGCATAAAGTTTATGTCATAACTGATTTACCGGGAATAACAGATGAAGAGCTGGATTCTCTCATTGCCCAGCTAGTTTTAGATTCTCCAGACTTGTGATGTGGACCAGAAGGGAGCAGCAAAAGTATTGTTTAGGATCCCCCAAAAGAGGTCTGAGCTCCAGTTCTGCTACCTAGAATCTGAATGACGATCAACAAGTTATGGAAGCTCTCTGGGTTTCAGTTTCCTTAGCTGTAAAACTGAGAATGAAAACATGTCAGAAAATTCTTAAGGTGCAAATGACGATAGTGTAGACCAGCTCTGAGAGATATAACTTTTGTTGATGGTAGAAATATTCTATATGTTCACAGCCACTCACCATATGTGCCCATGGGACACTTGAAGTGTGGCTAGTGCAACGAAGGAATTGGATTTTTAATTTGAGTGAATTTTGATTTATTTAAATGGCCACATGTAGCTAGTAGCTAACATCTTAGACTGCATAGGTCTAGACTACATTCCTCTCCATCCCCACGAGTTTGCTCTACAAACGCCCCAGAACTTAGACACCTAACTGCGAATTGACTGAAGAAGCATGACTTGATGAGAATTGTTCCTTCCAGCCAACAGCATAAAAACTTGCTATAAAAATTAATTTCTTCTTGGAAAATAACATTTCTTTCACACTTGGTTTGGGAATCCTCTCTAGCGCCTTAAAATAGAGACCTATTTTCTTCTGAGAACGATCGAGAGCCTGAATGAATTAAACTGCTGGCTTTATTCCTCTGCATCCGGCTTCTACTGGTAACTTTCACACTACCCAGGAAATATGTTTGTAAGGCTGAGCGACTGGTTGAGGGGACACGCCTCATGATAACATGTGGCCCCACCAGCCCCTAAGCACTGTCATGTAGCCACTTGCTCACACCCACCACCAGATGCCCAAAGAAGCTCCAGCTCTTTGATTTAATTGTTATCCTCCTCTTTCTGCATTTTAATCTTTCTTACATTGGCTCACTCCCTTAGACAGATCTGAGGCAGAGAGTAATTGTCCACCATGAGTCACTCTTACAGGAAAAGGAGAAAGATAAAGTAGGAAAGAGAGAGAAGGAGATGCACATGTGTTTATGTTTCTGAGTTCTCCGTGGTTTGATTAAAATGGTTCATGGAACAGAAAGAAAACGTTGCTTTAGTAGCTGTCATCGCTAAGAGCGTCTCTCCATAACAGGGTACATTAAAGCAGGAAAGCTAATGGCCTCCTCCCTCCCAGGCCTGGAATTCCCTATGACCTGGGACTTGGCAAGCCCTTCCCCTTAATCAGTCACAGTGTTCCTGAGGCCCCTCCTCTTCCAGGAAGACCTCCCCAGGCAAAGAAGAAAAGCAATAGCAGCCAATTGCCCTTTGCAATCCACCAGCCACCCTGGCCCTCCCTCCCATCCCGTCTGTTTGTGGTAGATAATAGCAATTAATTCTCTTATCTACCAAATAAATTAGATCTTTGTATTTGTCTCCATCTTGAAAGCTCCTAGAGAGAAGAAGTATATTCGTAAACTCTGTCTGTATAGCACTCCATTAGATAAGTGGATTGCATCCTCGTCTTTCTTATCCCAACACTGCTGATGGATTGTGTACATTTGTGAGGGTACACGCTGATGTTGATGCTCATTCCCCCAACACCCACAGAAAAAGATAATTTGCAGCTGAATAAAGAAGGTACTTTTTAACATGGTATTTATAAAAGTGCATTATAACAAGTAAGGGTATAGCTTAGGTAAGGAAGACTCCGGGTTCTAGATCATTTCCCTGGGATAACGCTAACTCCTTGCCTTTTTCTACCACTGAAGAAAGTATACCAGTTTAATTGTATTATATGTAAATTTGCCTCAATAAAGCTGAAGAAAAGAAAAAGACAGAGCTAGAGATAAAAGAAGAGTGCAGTACCATAGGCATAACCTTTAAACCCCTCACATCTCTAAAACTTGAAAACCATATACACATTTCTTTAGTATTTTAGTTGCATGAACACATTATTTGCAACAAATCTCATAACTGATTGTGATGTGGTAGAATGTCTCAGAAAAACAAATAACTATGAATAAATAAATAAAATAAATAACTGCTTTCCATGTGGTAAGGTCTTGAGGCCTGAGGTGGATTTTTATTACTCTTCCATCCCCCTGAGCCTGATAGAGTCCATAGTACAACATAACTACTTAATAAATGTTTATTGAATTGGTATGAATTCAACTAAAGTGTTCAACACTATTCATGGACTATTATGTGAAACACGGTGTCGTTCATAGTTGCAAGAATGATGAGTACTGCTCTCATCCTAAAAATAAGGAAACAGAGGTGTAGAGAGATGAAGGCATTTGCCTTGTGTTTTAAAACTTGAATTTAGTGGACTTGGGATCGATTTCCGCACTGAAACGCCCTAATCCACATAGTCCCACTATGCCACGCTGGCTCAATGAGGGCTTTGCACAGAGTACTCATACAAGCATTTCTGAGGCTTTCTGGTCCCTGATGCCATACAGGTCTTTGGATGTTTAAAGAAAGGAAAGATTGCAAGAAGGGTAATGATACCCTGCACATCTCCATTTGGAAGAGGCTCTTTATTGACACCTGTTTTCGTCAAAATGGATTATGTATTTACCCAAGGGCTGCTGCCTTCTTTGTAGACTGTTAGCCTCCAAAAATAAGTATATTGACCTCACAAAGTGCTTAATTTTACCTGAGTTACTTGCCCTTTTATTTCCAAGACTTCTTTTATATTTTAAATAACCATTTTGATGTGCTCAGTGCCCTGAATGAAAATAGTTAATCAGGCAAACGAAGGAAGTAAAATGAGTTAAGGACCAGAAGTGTCGATATCTGTGAAACTGGCTAATTTCATCACTATTGGTGGTAATTAAATGGGTGATATATTACGGCAGTGCAACTTGTATACAGTATTCCTTTTTATCCCCTTCCCCCTCGAGTGTAAAGAGCTTTACTGAGGGAGTTGATTACAAAATCAATACATGCTTATTATTTTTAAAAATACACAGAAGTGAATGAAGTAGAAAGAGAACATCTTCACCTATAAATTGCCTTCTCTAGCCCCTCTGGAAAAAATAACTTTGAGCAACTCATCTATATCCTTCTCAGCCTTTTTATTAATGTGTACTATAAGGATATGGAAATAATATTTTAACAAGTCTGTTCTTTTCATTTAAAATTTCTCTTGAGCAACTTAGATATATCTCCTATATAACATATACATATACATTTATACGTTTGCAAGTGTGTATGTATACATATGCATATGTGCTTGTATGTGTGCACGTATGCATATGTGTATATAAACACATACACAGACACCTACTCACATCTACACATATACTGCATATGCATACAAGTATACACACATTCCCAGTTGATGAGCATATAGATTTTTTTTTATTTTCTATGTTACAACCTTTGCTGCAAAATTCATCCTGTACATATTGTCACTTCACAGTTGTTTGATTATCCCCTTAGGGAAAGCTCCAGGGAGTAGAATTATAAAGTTGCATTTTAGTAATTTCAATATTTTAAAAATTAAATATCTACCTTTATGTGGCAGAGTAATGACAAACCATGAACATTTGCTTAAAGCATTTAAATCCTAATAAATTTTGTGAAAAAGGTCAGTTTCCAAATCAGTGATAACGTACAGAAAATGCCTAGCATAGTGCCTGGGATACAGGAAGCCCTCAAAAAATGTTAGTTGTAAATACAAACAAACCATGTCAGAATGTGACGGGACCCCTTGTTCTCTTTACTGCAAATTAACTTTAGGGGAGGATTTACCCAGACAGTCTGGCTCAACAGAAGCCATGAGATAAACTGGATCCCATCGATCACAGCCCCACCCCTGCCCAGGAGCTGCCGCTGCCTCTGTGTACCCATCCCCACCCCCAAACAGACACATCCATCACGCGCCATGCAGAGTTTATCTTCAGTGCCAGGATGGCAGCAGCAACGGGCAGAGTCTCTGGATGAGAAGCCCTGAGTTGTACATCTGTGTATGTGGGGAGGGACTAGAAGCTTGGAATACATTTGTCTTGATTTTCCCAGCAATCATCAGGCGAATACTCCAAATGCAGCATTAATGAAGTAAGTGCATCTCACACGTGCCATCCAAGGCTGTTCTCAAGTGCTTTATACACTATTATTTTGGATGCAAGGAGTAGAGTCAACTCTTACCCCAGGCAAAATAGAAAGAAGTTTATTTCTATGAATGCTTCATCTCCTGCTTTGTTTTCCATCTTTGCTTACAACTATACCACAGCACCTGCAGCCCAGACACCGGATCTTTGTCCTTTACTGACCCAAATATAACAGTCCTGTGTTCTGTTTGAATGGAGTTCTGGTGACGATCAGGCTAATCTGATAAAGTAACTCAAGATCGGGTCCCAAGAGCAGACAGCATTTGATGAGTTTCCCCTTCCCAGGTGAAAGGTACTTGCTCTCAATTTCTTAAAAGAGGAAATATCAGGCTCTGCAGTGGGGCTGGCTGAGAAGCAATATTTAGAAAAAGAGTACATTTTTTGACATCCTAAAATCATACACTCGATATGATGTCACAATCTGTCTCTGTGCCCAGTGGCCCTGGAAAGAGAGTGCTCTACATTCTCTGGTGATTTAAATGTAGACTAAAAGTCCCCTGAATTGAAACCTCTTGCTAATACCCCAGTTTCCTGTTGTAATTTTAGACACGATTTATCCCAAACCTTACCTGGAGTCAAGATATGAAATTAATCTTAGTGACAAACTCAGGACAGACCCTCAGACAAGAATAAGGGTCTTGATGATTGCAATGATACTTGACCATTCTTGTGTCTATCCCTGTTTCCCAATTGGAGACCTCTCTAACAATATTATGTAGTGGAATAAGTAAAGGAATGGAAGTCAGAAAACTAGAAGGAGGTGCTACCTCTATCCCATTTTCACTGGGGGCTTAAAGCAAGTCATTCACATTTATTTGAGCCCCAGTTTCCTCTTTCCTACTCTTGTTTGGTCAATGGTATCTGGGAGTTGGTTCAAATGAGAGAATCAATCTGAAAGTAGTTTGGTTAATATAAATTGATTAAGAAGTGTTAGTTTATTCACAATAGTAAAGACATGGAATCAACTTAAATGCCCATCAATGGCAGATAGGAAAAAGAAAATGTGGTACATATACACCATGAAATACTATATAGCCATAAAAAAGAATGAGATAGTGTCTTTTGCAGGAACATGGATGGAGCTAGAGACCATTATCCTCGGAAAACTAACACAGGAACAGAAAACCAAATACCACCTGTGCTCACTTATAAGTGGGAACTAAATTATGAGAACTCATGAATACAAAGAAGGAAATAACAGACACTGGGGTCTACTTGAGGCTGGAGGATGAGAGAAGGAAGAGGAGCAGAGAAAATAACTGTTAGGTATTGGGCTTAATATCTGGGTGATGAAATAATCTGTACAACAAACCCCCATGACGCAATTTTATCTAAGTAATGAACCCTCACATGTACCCCAAATCTAAAATAAAAGTTTATAAAAATAAGTCTTCATTTTATCATTTTCATTATTACTATTATTATTACATCTTTGGTGAAACAAACACAAAAACAAAACAGTAATTCATGCCAGCAAGAGTCTTTGGCCTATTTCAAGAAAATATTGGCAAATGAACATCTAGCACTTAGTACTGTGAGGAACCAGTGAGCTGCGCAATGTAAGATCAAGTGAGGATGACGTGAAGGAATCTGGATATTAGGGCAGGTCAGTTCTTTCCTGAGTCTTCAAAGAAACACTCATTGAAATCCTTGATATGTGCCAGGTGCTATAATGAATTATTTGCATGCATTACACCATTAAGCCCTCACATCAGCCTTAGTAAGTAGATAAACACATTATCCCCATCTTACAGATGAGGACAGAGAGCTCCAGAGATGTGAAATACCTGGCCCCAGTTTCCTCAACAACTAAAACTGTTGTGGAAATTCTACGGAGATGATGTGTGGCTCCTGCACAGCACCAGGCTTGCTGCAATGTTACTACCATCGCTTCTGCAGGACATCATACAGAAGTGATGGTAGTGGAAGCCTCTGTGCTAGGCACTGGTGCTGAGGCCACACTGGCTTTTGATCCTCTCAGGACGTTTCCAGGATGAGAGATACGTGTCTCACCTCCGCAGCACAGTAGGGAAGGATGCCTTATTCTGAGTGAATGCATGAGCCTGTCTTACCTGGTTCTGCTTTCATTCCCAACTATGTCCTCAAGAGAGTTCACACAATCCCCTCCCATCGGTCTTGTAGAACTGCAGTTTTAAGCAGACCTGACACTATAGAAACAATAGTTGGCAAGATAGTCACAAGGAGCAAAAGATGGTCATTTCCTCAGGCACCAAAAAAGCATCACCTAGTTCTGAGGTTCCAGAAAATGATGGCTGGAATGGCCCTGAAGTCTGCACCACCATAACAAAAATGCAGCCTCATTGCTCTCCTTCTGATAGCTATAATCCTCCACATGAAAGCAGGCATAACTCTTAACTATTATTTTAGATGACATCCCCTTTTTAACTTTAAGCAGTGTTCTTTAAACATTTCTCAACTTTCCCAATTTCTCCCCAATACCATGCTATGAATTTGCTTGTCACTGTAAGCTGTACACAAAGAGAGACACATACAGCAAGCACAAAGATATCAGGAAGTGGTTTTCCTAGCAACAGTAATCATCTGAAAGATCCCAGAACACCCTTTCTATTCATACAGCAGTGCGTGTTTTGAATAGTGCTGACAGGTGAAGTGGATTCATGGTATTTAATACAAAAAATATTGCTGGGGATTGGTACTGCACAAAAGCTCAAATATCCATACTATTCAGAAGCAGCTGAATTCACTGTTTTTATATCTATCGAGATTATTTAGTGAGGCACAATTGCAAAAGCAAATATTCACCTGCTCACCGAATGACTAATCCAGGGTGTATTATGAAAAGTCTGATTCCCTAGACCTCATTCAGGCAACTGGGACACAGTTCTAAATCAAGTCCAGCTCGCTCCATGCAAGACAGTCTTGTGGGTAGTTTTGAATGATAAAGAGACATCCCCCTCTCCAGTTCCCTCAGCAGATGTGTCCAGTTTAAAATAAAAATGAGTCAATGCTGTTGACAAAACCATCCACCCCCAAGGAACTCTATCTGGTTATTGCTTTGACTCTATCAGAAACACTCTCAAATCACTCCTCCCATCCTCTCACCAGCCGTATCCAAAGTAAAGTTATCCCGGAAGGTAAAACAAAAGAGAACAAAAAGTAAAACAGCAAAAAACTAGAGTTCCCTCAGAGAGACAGAGATATTGAGAGAGAAAGAAAGAGAGAGAGGGAGAAAAAGGGAGGGAGGGAGTGGGAAGAGAAAGGAAAGAGAAAGAATGTCCCAAGATGCAAAGGAGATTCCAGGAGAATATGTGGAGCTGAATTCCGTAAAGAGAGAGTGTGTGTTTAAGTCACACAGCCTTACAATCCATGTGAAACTCACTAAGATTTTTATTATTACCATTATTCTCTTTGTTATTTAAAAAAAAAAAACACATAATATGTACAAACCTATTACACATACAAACCTGTGCCTTGCACTGGGGGTAAGAGAGGTCTCACTCTTAGGTTTATAAGTTAGCTAATGAGATGGAATAATGAGAGAAAGTTGTAAGTAGCAATTGATGTCTGCAAATACTAAGTTTCACTCTTTAGCAATATACAGCTGCCTACATGTTAATGGAGAGAGGGGAGTGGCTGTAGTACAGGGTAGTTAAGTGGAGGTATTTGAAGGTTTGAATTCTAGTTGTGTGGTTGAGAGCAAATTTGTGAAATATGGCAGTCATACTTACAAGACTGTTGGACAGACTGATCATGACAATGCCCTCAACACATCTAAGGCACTTAAGGGTAGCTACAATTCACAGAGGGTGCCAATCAAAGACATGCCACTTAAAATGACAATGGTCTACTATTACACACTCCTAAAATTAACAAAATGTAGAAGCCTTATAATATCAAATATTGTCAGAGGACGTGGAATTCTATGTTGCTACCAGGAATGTAAAAGGTGCAAGCATGTTAGAAATGTATCTGATGCCACTTAAGATGCATGTACTAATTCCAGGAGCCAGAAGTTCCACTCTAGGGTATATTCATTAGTGAGAGTCTCATAAGTATAACCAAGGAGGCCTCTGTGAAAATGAATGTGCTCTGCTTATAATACCTAGAGATCAGAAAAACCTAAATGCTTATCCATAGGAAAATAGATAAACAAATAGTGGCATATTCATACAGCAGTTAGAATGAGTTAACAAGGCTTGAATTTATCAATATAGCTAAATCTCCAAGACATAAAGTTGAGCACCCAAAGCACACTGGGCAGATGGATATGAATGATTTGATGTCATGTATAAAATGTTTAATATGGACAAAACAAACCCCTACTTTGTAGGGTACATATAAAACATTCTGTGGTAATTTTTAAAAATAGATTATTAGCAGACTTAGCTGAAAGAATGGGGAACATAGACAGAACCTGACCCATAGTCCATAACCTTGCTAGTATTGATAGTATACAAAACCCTTTGGGGTGGTGCATGAAAATTCTTGTTTTAATGACTACTAGAAAAATATTTTTAATGTATGACATAAAGAGGTTGTTTTAACAATAAAATAGTAAGTCATGAATTAAATAATTAATACTCAGATGTGGTAACAACAGAGTGGTTTTCAATTGGGAAACACGTATACAAGCAAGCCTTCGTTCAAAGCAACTGCTTTGGTTCCATGTGTATTCCAAAGAACTTCCACTTCCTCCCACTCCACCTTCCAACAAGGTACATGTCAAATAAATCCACGAACACACAGAAGAAACATAAGTCACAGTCATCCATTGTCCATCCCTCTGGCAAACCCAACAAAGACAAGAGGTGCAAGCGGTTAGAGGCTCCCATGATGTTTCTTACTCCAGGCACTCAGGCTGAGAGCTCTTAGGGCTGCTGAATCTGTGCTCTTTCTTGCTAGATGGGATACATGTATGTGGATGTGCTGCCTTTGGATTCTTTTAAAAACATTCCAAAGGCCATGTGTGTGACCCTTGTTTCTCAGTGACTGATCAAAAGAGAGTTACATTTTAAGATTTATGAAATGTGTGTCATTGTCCATGCTGATGGGGTTTGTCTTAGAGCCAAACCACGAATGCGCAATTCCATGAACACTGACCCATGGGCCTACCAAGAAGGGGCTGGAAGAGAATGAAAGGCAAAAAGAATAGGTCAAAGAGGAACCAGGGGTCCCACGTGACATCAGAGTCACAGCAGAGATAGCACCTCTGTGAAAAAGCAGAAAATAACACTCAGCTCAATTTTTTAAAATTCCATTGAGCACAAAACTGTGTCCTGCTCCCTGTATTAACAAACACTAATACGGAGAGAGAAATACAGAGAGTTTCAGAGTGAGAAATAAAACATATCCCCTTCTCTTGAGTCTTCCAATCAAAAATGTATGAGTGAGGAGGCAACTAATTAAACTGACTGTTCAGAAAGTACAATTTCAGAAGGAAGTATTCCACAAAATGTGTTCACAGGAGGGACAGCCAACCCAGAAGCGTGATAGAAGATGAACATGGAAGACTACCTTGTGGAGATAAAAACTGACCTGAGTTTTAAAGTTTTAAAGCATGTGAGTAAAAATCCACTCGGCCAAGCAGACAATGGAGTCCCTTTGTTCCTTTCATTTTGTCCTTCCACAGCTATTTACTGGTTATTTATTATGTTCTAAGTATTGGGAATGTAATAGTGACCAAAATTAGACGTGGCTCTGCCCTTCGGAGCTTATGATACAGTGGGGAATTCAAACATCAATCTGAACTCTCTAATCTGGAGTACACAGAACTCAGCAACAGACAGGGAATCTATGAGCTTGGATAAAAAACAAATGATGTTTTTATTTTATTTATTTATTTATTTATTTTGAGACAGAGTTTTGCTCTGTTGCCCTGGCTGGAGTGCACTGGCGTGATCTCCGCTCACTGCAAGCTCTGCCTCCCGGGTTCACGCCATTCTCCTACCTCAGCCTCCCGAGTAGCTGGGACTACAGGCGCCCGCCACCACACCTGGGTAATTTTTTCATATTTTCAGTAGAGATGGGATTTCACTGTGTTAGCCAGGATGGTCTGGATCTCCTGACCTCGTGATCTGACTGCCTCGGCCCCCAAAGTGCTGGGATTACAGGTTTGAGCCACCGCGCCCGGCCTGTTTTTAGAAACCTTTAAGTAATATTTAGCATTTCCTCCCATTGTGAATTTAAGCAACAAGTCCAGTAGAATTAGAAATATCTGTGACTTCGCTCACCAATATAAGTTCTAGATTCTTATATCCAAATACAATTGCTGAAAATGCCTTAAAATATCATTCATGCTCATCACCACTTCAAAATTACAGTAGTTATTAGATTTTCCACTGGATCTTGTTATTTAATATGATAATAAAGAAGCACAGTTATTAATGTGCTACTCTTTAAAAATATTTTTATAACTAATTATATTGAAATCTAAGTTTATTTGTAATCCTATGTATTTTATATTACGCATTCGATAACATTATTCTGGCCTTCCTGGATTGCCATAGGGAGCCATGGAGCAAAATTATTAAGAATCCCTGCACTGATTAAGTAACTGAAACTGATAAAAATTACAATTTTGACAATTGCCATAGAAGGGAAGCATGCAATGCAATGGGCAATAGTGAGGGAAGCAAGGGGAGGTGGCTTGGGTTATGGGAGAGGTGTAAGTTTTAACTAACAAAGGGAGCATGAAAGAACATTCCAGAAAAAGGAATCAACGCGTGCAAATATGCCTTGAGAAGGGCAAGGTTGTAGGAAGCCAGGGATGCTGAGACAGAGCTGAAAGTCAAGGAAAGCTGGGAAAGGGCTGATGTGGGTCAGTGAAATGAGGCTGGAGTGGTGGGCAGAGGTCTGGCAGTGCAGAGGCAGAGAGCAGCTGCATAAAGCATGGAAAAGGAAAATGACGCAGTGCATTCAGAGACTGCACATGGTCAAGTTTGGCTTAAGGCCAAATGCTGTGCCAGAGAGAGAAAAGGTGAGGTTGCACAGGTTGCAGGGCTCAGATAACAGCAAATATTGAGGGCTGTGGTAACAAGTCAGACTTTATCATTGAACAACTGATTGACCTGCCCTTAGGGACCTCACACTTGGTGAGCTGGTGCATCAATCATACATATATATATACACACACACACACACACACACACACACACATATACAACCTACAAACACTGAATCAGTGACATTGTTCCTAGGAGAAATACGTAGTTAGGTTCCTGTAAGCCTCTGGTCACATTTTTGCCAACTGATGAATATATGATCTTGTATGATGTGTGTTTATGTTCAAAGACACCTTCTTCAGGATATATTCCTGTTTCATTCACGTTGAACTTACAACCAACAGCACTATTACTCATGCCTGAACAAGTTTACCTGACATACCTATTTCCCCTGCAAGGCACATCACAGCCTTCTTGTGCTTACAATACTAGACAGCACTTTTTAGCACCACCCTTAGGGGGCCATTTGAAACAGCAAAATCATGAAAAAAAGCACAAAAATATGAAAAATATGGCACTGAACAGACCACAAAAAGGACTCCTGTTAACAGTGTAAGAACTGAAACAAGAAGGCAGAGCAGTGTTATTTTTCCGTCTCAGCCTGGAACATGTGAATCAAGTGACTAAAATCTTTTGCCTCTCTGCGCCTGTTTGCAAATGACTGTGAAAGTTCTGTGAGTATTGATTTCGGGGTGACAAATAACTTTTAGTAAGTAGAATTAGAAATATGGAATCCATGAATAATGAGGATTGACTACATAGCATTGCAAAGGCTGGCAAGTCCAAAATCCATAAGGCAGCAGGCTGAACCCTCCCAGGCAGGAGCTCGTGCTACAGTGACAGGCAGAATTTCTCTTTCCTTGAGGAAACCTCAGTTTTGTTCTTGGGAACTTTCCACTCCTTAGAGGAGGCCCATCCACATTATCAAAGATAAACTCTTCTACTTAAAGTCAACTGATCGTAGATGTTGAACGCATTACAAAATACCTCCACAGCAACACTAGACTGGTGTTTGATTAAATAACTGGTACTACAGCCTAGCCAAGTTGACACATAAAACTAACCATCAATTATGGCATTGAAAGGGAGGAGAAATGCAGGCAGTAAACCATATACATTGTTCAGGTGGAAAATGCTGCTAGTTGGACGCTGCTTTTAAGAAATTTTAGAATCTTTTTGTTTTCCTCTTTGCATTTGAAAGTGCTCTACACCTCTAGATCTTGGTCCTTGCTCTCCGCATCCATGTGTCCCTCCATTCAATCCTGTCCCTCCAAGGCAGCAGAAGACACTACATTTTGAGAAAATGTCCTACTACACTTGTAGGATATTTCCCCTTGGCATCTCAAATACTTCCTTCAATATCATTCCACTTTCCTTAAGATGTGAAACACGTCTGAGAAGGCAGATGTACTGCAACATCATTGGGGAATATTTTAGTTGCAAGTAACAGACTATCTGACTTAGAGTAGCTTAAAAGACAGTTGTTTATGCTTTTGTTTTAAATCATCATCCTTAACAAAATCTCTGCAGATACATGGTTTTTAGGTTGGTTTAGAGAAGGGGTCAGCAAACTATGGCCAGCAGATCAAATCTACACTGCAGCCTCTGTCTCTCTCTTTTTTTTTTTTTCCTACAGCCCCCAAATTAAGAAAGGTTGCTAAAGCAACAGCAGCAATAGAAACCATGGGTGGTCCACAAAGCCTAAAATGTTTAATACCTGGCTGCTCACAACATAAGCTTGTTGGCCTCTAGTGTGGAGATTCAACCCCATCCTCCAGGACTCAGCCTCCATCTTGCTGCTCTCCTGGGGCTACTGGCCTCATCTTCCCTCATAGATAGCTGCTCCAGCTCCAAGAAACCCATCTACATAAGCCTGTCTTAAGAGGAAGTGGAACTTCCACACTTATCTCCCACGAGGGATGGTCCTTCCTAGAAGGCCCCAGCTGTTATTCCCATGGCTTCCATTGGATGAAATGCAGTCACATGGGCTAGCTGCAGAGGAGGCTGGGAAGGGGCGAGGCTTGTGTCTTCAGACTCCTCCCTGTGGGAATGCCTCACCTCTCCAGGGCTATTTATAACAGTATCAACTTTGTAAGGCATAAGGACAGGGATCCCCTGTGGTTGGAGGCTGGTTGGTGCTATAGTACTACCCTCTCTTTTGGGGATGCAGAAGAAAGAACCTTCATGAAATGACAACTTGTCTTCAAATCTAAGCTCTTAAGAGTGTATTATGTCTTAATCTGCATAGTGGTTACCCAGGCATAAACATGTAAACATTCATTATGCTATACACCTAAAGTTCCGTTCAGTTTACTATATGTTGGTGACATCTTAATAAAGGAGGAAAAGATAAAATTACCAAAGGAAGAGGCCTTTAAACCCTCCTTTAGATATCTAAATACACAGAGATGTGCACACACACACATATATTCACACAGACAGACATAGATATCTTACATCCACATATGTACATATCTTACATCCTACATCCTATACATATGTGTGTGCACACAATGATAGCATATGTTGAGTTCTATTAGGCCACCTGATACATTGTGGGGGGCAGTAAAGCAAGCACACTGGGGACTTTCTCAGGCAATCATGTCTTACAAGAAGCTCTTGCTTTCATCTCATATCCACCTCTTGCCAGCACGCTTCCTGTATCTCCCGAATTTATTTGGTCCTAGATAAGACATAGTTACTCCCACCACAGAAGATACAGGACCAGAGAAAAGGAAACACCCATTTCTTTGTGACATCTTCCTTCTATTATCAGTAGAGCTAAACCATTTAAAATCCCTATAATGGTGACTTTTTTCCCTTGCTTTTCTTCTCAGAACACAAGGGGCTAATTAAAAGTGGGAGAGTTCTTGTTTGATCAGAAATTCTTGCGTTTTGGAAAAAGAGAAACTCTAATATTCAGAAAGAGCTTTAATTGGCTTTAGAGTCACTAAATTTCTTTTCCTTATTTAGGACAGTATGAATAAGCTGTTCTCTCTGGACCACAAAGAAAAGGTATGGTAATCAGACCAGAGGAACCAGGGTTCCCAGCCAGGGGAATCAGGTTTTCAGCTGAAAGATGGTCTTTTGATTTGAACCTACGAGATTATCTTTTAACCTAACTCTGTGTGATTCCTCTCTGAGAACCCCTCGTAAGTTCTGGTCTTTTGGCTGACTTCTCTCCGTAAATGACTCTATTACTAGAGCAGTAAGCTTGTTTATTGAGGAAGCTGTGTGTGGTGGTCCCTAATGGAGCATGTCAGCATAAAAGCCCTATTATACTGAAGCAGACCTAGGTCCATCCATTTCATGAAGCACTCTTTCCTGGATTTATTAGTATTAGTGCAGGAAAAGTGAGTGCTCTATGTAGCACAGCCTTTTGAAACCAATGTGCTCCCACCACTAGAAAAGGCTGGAAAAAGAGTTCCCTGGGCTCATAGGTGCTCCTACCAAGAGGAACCATGGACTTCGTCAAAAGATGAGCAATGTTGGAAGTCAGTACAAAATAGCAAAAGGACATCTTTATGGAAAATTAACGAATGTTCTTTCCATGGCAGTGACCCTAAAAGCTGTCGTGTCTATTGGTTAGCAGACTGTTTTGGTTCTCATTTGTTGATTAAATGGTATGATGAAGACGATTAAGTCAGAAGAAAGTTACAACCAAGTCAATTTAGTATTAGAAATACTTTTTGTTTTCTAAAGTGCCTATCTATTGACTCTTGCCAATTCTTGTTTAATAATTAAAACGGGGCCCATTTATCCACTAACTGGGACATGCTTGCATGAAGGTGTTTATTGATCTTGCATGAAGGTGTTTATTGATCTGTCATTGCAAAAAGCATACTCTTGCTGTCTTCCCTGCACATCTTTCAAACAGTGGCTGGTATTGTCACCTAGCAGTGAGAATGGTGGGAAATGTCAGCGATGGCGACTTTGGGGGATAGCTTTTCCCAGTAAGGAAGGCAAATTCTACAAAAAGAATGAAGCACAGCAGACAAAGTGAAGCCCTAGTTCTTACAAGGTATTTGCACTGACCCTATTTACGTCTTTGGAATGTCTGTTTGATCACCTGCTGAATCTTTGGAACTATCTATGAATAATAGATGAGGCATTTTGGGCTGTCTTAGGTTTGCGATGTCTTGTCCTCTCTTAAAAAGAGCTTTGGTGCAGGTTACTTATCACCCATCAACACACTACACACTTCCCTGTCTTACCTAAAAAGTATCAGTATTTTTGCTGTGTTGTTCCCCAATGCAAAGATTATAAAGCGTCACCTTAATAACTAAGATTTCTGGGTTAAGTGTGAGAGGTACTATGCTATAACTGCTGGTGGACAGTTACCTAAATAATTCAAGAAGATCTTATGGCTCCATAAAATGAATGACTGCAACTCCTGTGTCTATATCCCCTTCTGTTGATCATGAGGAGTGTATAAATAAGGACTCTATTTGGTTTCATGGTGATAAATATCTGCTGGATGTGGCTTATGTAAAACAAGGGGATTTATTTTAAAGATATTCAGTGTTTTAGGGCATGCAAAGAGAAGTAAAGCAAATGAGTCTTAGAAGAAATCTGAAACCAGGGACTAAAGTGCCAATGAGATTTTTGTTCCAGTTCTAATATCTACCTCTCTCGGGGCATCTGCAGCAAAATGATCTATGCAAATTGGGCTTTACACAACTACTAGTTTCTTTTGGCCAATATCATTGACTCCCAACAGTTTAGAGAAAGGGGTCAATTATTTGTCTGCTTCAACAATTCACAACCAGGTTTCAAAGAAAACAAGTCTCAGGCCAAATTTTGATACTTATTAACAAGCCGGCACAAAACAGGAATAGCCCCTTTTTGAAGTTTGACTAAGACCTACCTCTCTCCTTTTAGTTACCCCAACAACATTTTGCGTGAAGAGTCTTCTGGAAGCCAAGGGAATGATAGTCTAATGCAGGGAGTGGCACACTTTTTCTGTAAAGAGCCAGATAGTAAATGTCTTAGGCTTTGAAGACCATACGGTCTCTGTTATAACTACTCAACTCTGTCTTAACACCAACACAGCCATTGACAATACATATATGAATCAGCATTCATCTGTTTCAATACATTTTTTGGACAGAAATTGGAATTTTATAGAATGTTCACATGTCAAAAAATATAAACCTTTTGATTTTTTAAACTATTTCAAATATTTAAAAATTCTTAGCTCGTGAACTGTGCAAAAAAGAAGGTGGTGGGCTAGAATTGGCCCAGAGGCCGTAGTTTGCTGACCTCTCCTCTAGCAGCTTATTTCTAATGACAGTGAGGTGACCAAGAATCCGCCAAAGCTGCATGTAGTTACAAAACCTCTTACAAGTCACGCTTGGAACAATTTCATGACGAGATGATTCTGCTATTATTTTTGCATATGGCTCCAAAAAGGAGTGTTGCATTATACCTTCTGTACACCACCATGAAGGTATCAGAACATTCTTTGATCATAATGATGGCTTCCTAACATGCCTGGAAGCTCCCTCAACTTTCAGCCATTGTCCAAATCTCTTTTGATTGTCAGCCGGTATCCATTTTTTTCCCCACAGGTTGTATAATCTCCTCCAAAAATGTGTCTCTGCTATTTTGAGGCTTAAGCATTAAGTGTTGCTCCAGCCATCTCAGTGTTTGATCTCGTATCCATTGGTGTGGTACCCACCATCTAATGTCTTACCTTCTCTATTGTATCCAGGTTCTGAGAGGCTGCCTTGACAGAGATTCTTAGGTTTGCTGAGGGTTAGCTTTTACCAGGGCTTCTAATTGATCATTTAAAGTGAGGATGAGACTCCATCTAGGCCCACTTTTGAGGTTTAGATACTCAGATCAAAAATTCTCAACCAACACACAGAGCAGTCCTTTAGCAAAAAATGCCTTTCCCCAGATGTTTCTACCTGCCTTAGGTATTCCATCTCCCTGAAGACATTCATATCAAAAGGATTCACAATTTATTTGATGAAACACACAGAAATTGTTTACTTCTGTGAGAAAAATAAACAATAATGAAAACAAATCAATTCTCAGAGAAAATTGAAAAGAACAATAACTTTATAAATTCCAAATAGCACAGCTAGAAATAGAATTTGTGCCCATTTTATTAATCATAATATTTAACTGGTCAAATATTGGTGATTTCACCTGTTTCAAAGGAATTTGAAGTAAATTATATGTAACTTAACAGTCTCTGATTTTTTGTTTCCTTACTGCAGGTTGCCTTGTTCAGTTTCCCAAGTTTTAAATCATACAATAGAGTTGCTGATGATCCCCAAGTTTTTCCATTGGAGAGAGAGAGAGAGAGAGAGAGAGAGAGAGAGAGAAACAGTGAGAATAAGAGACGGAGACAGAGAGTGACAAGGAAAAGCATAAACAGTGAAACTGACTATCTCCTTGGCCTAATCCTAGTTCCTGGAGAAGAGACTCTGACCAGTTCTTACCCCTTGACAAATCAATGTGGTTGGAGTAGGGATGGAGCAAAAGTCATTGCATAAAGAAATTTCCAAGAGTCCACTCTAGTGGATCAGAGCAAGGTTGTAACCGGGACAGCTGCTATTGAAAGCACAACAGAGATAGTACAATAATTATCCTTCACAGATGCGTCTCAGAGCTGCTATGCCATGGCTGTATTATGGTTCCCTATGAGCCCTGAGATAAAGGAGTGATATTCAAAATGTTTAACATCAGGCATCAGTCAGTCAGAACCAATCCAGGTTATAAACAGGTGGCTGAGCCATACCATACTGGTATGGCTCTAGTAAGATAGTATGGGCTCCTTTAATAAATATGAATACCATTACCCCTTCTAGAATGAGTTTTTTCATGGACCTGGACAATGAGAGAGGATTAGAATACAGAGGTCTCTATAATAATGGGTAAAAAGACAGATAGGTAGCCAGAACTTTGCCATTTGTTGTTCTGATCTTTTGGTATGTGTTGCCTGGTGACTTGTCAACCTTCTGTGTTCATCAGGGGTTTTTGCCAATCTCTGGAAAACAAAAAGCATAAACAATCACACAGTCAGAATATTGGCTAATGCATTTCCTTTAAGAAGAGGTTTCCAACAATACCTTAGAGCTAAAAGCAAGGGTCCTCTGGGCAGAAATTTCCGTGTCACTGCATGAATGACGTTACCTGGTCTATTCTCTTTTCAGCCTGAGGAAGATGAGGAAGTCTGTCGGCAATGACTGCCACATCCATGTACCTTAGCAGTAACCACCTCTGGAAATGGTATCACTGCTTGAGCCCCCTTGCCTCTGCTCACAGAACAAGGACACCTTGCCACAACAGGTCTAGCACGTAAGATAAACTAAAGGCATTTTCCTGGATGAATCCTGGAATCTTTTCTCTTCTCCGCCTCAAATTTTCCTGAGCTTTTAGGTCTTTTCTAGGTAGTAGTTAACTCATTGATTTTTGACTGGTGGGAAAGTAGAACAGAAGTTTTTCTATGGGAAGGGACAGTGTTCAACTTTGCCTCTCATGTGGAAGAAGGGTGGAATAGGATGTCAGCTTCCTGGGGCAGAACAAAGGTTGGGAACTTCTGAACTAGCTGATTAACAGACAAATGTGTGCTATCATGTTAAAGCACATTGAGGTGTTCCACTTTCATGACTTCCTGCTAGGTCTGCAATAAATATTTATTAAATCAAATTGCATACAAGGACCTGGCTTGAAGAAGAGAAGACACGGGCAAGGGAGGCACTGGGGATGGGAGCAACACACAGGGGTTGCTTTCAAATATTTGAAGGGCATCAGACTGCAAAGAAGTTACACCTTCCAAACAAACTAAAGTACTCGATGGCTTCCCATTGTCTAAAGAATACAATCCAAAACTACTTTATCAGACCTATTAAGTTCTACATCTGGGATTCTTGAAATTGGCTGAATATTAGAATCACCCCAACAGTGATTACATCTATGGCTGGAACCATCATGTACCAGTCCCTGGGATGGGGACCTGGGCATCTGAATTTTGTTGCGTAGGGCAGATTGGGAGCCTCTGCTGCCAGATTAACTCACTCCAGCTTACTTCTCATTTCCTACCACTTCCCTCTTTGTTCAAAGGTCTCCCTCCTTTGGCCCCCTTTCTGTCCCTGGGACATTCCAGGCACATCCTAACTTCAGGGCTTTGGCTCTTCCGGGTTGCTGTGCTTGGAAGAGTCTTCTTTCTGATTAAAGCTGGTGCGTCAGCTCTAAGAGTCATCTCTAGGTCAGGACATGCCCGATCCTCTGGATTAGTTTCCTTGGCATGCTGTAACAAAGTACCACAAACTGGATGACTTAGGACAACAGAAATTTCCTGTCTCCCTGTTCCGGGATCTAGAAGTCCACAATCAAGGTGCTGGCAGGGCCACGTTCCCTCTGAAGACTCTAAAGGAGTTCCTGCTTCATGCCTTTCCTTTAGCTTCTGGTGTTGCCGTCAATCCTGGGCCTTCTTTGACTTGGAGATACTCGCTCCAATCTTTGCTTCCATCATCACATAGCATTTTCTCTGTGTCTCTTCGTATTATCTTCCCTCTATGCATAGTCTCTTCTCTCTCTATCTCTCTCTCATTATTTTTTTTGAGACAGGGTCTCACTTTGTCTCCCAGGCTGGAGTGCAGTGGTGTGATCTCGGCTCACTGCAACTTCTACCTTCCAAGCTCAAGCTCAGGTGATCCTCTCACCTCAGCCTCCTGAGTAGCTGGGACCACAGGCACATGCCGACACACCTGGCTATTTTTTTTCTTTTTTTGAGATAGAGTCTCACTCTGTCACCCAGGCTGGAGTGCAGTGGCACAATCTCGGCTCACTGCAACCTCCATTTCCTAGGTTCAAATGATTCTCTTGCCTCAGCCTTATGAGTAGCTGGGATTACAGGCACCGGCCACCATGCTCAGCTAATTTTTTTTTTTTTTTTTTGTATTTTCAATAAAGACAGGATTTTGTCATGGTGGCCAAGCTGGTCTCAAACTTCTGACCTCAGGTGATCTGCCCACCTTGTCCTCCCATATCTTTTGTAGAGACAGGGTTTCACCATGCTGGCCAAGCTGGTCTCAAACTTCTAATTTCAAGCAGTTGGGCCACCTAGGCCTCAGAAGTGTTGGAATTACAAGCGTGAGCCATCACACTCAGCCCGTCTCTTCTTGTAAGGACACTGGTCATGTTTGATTAGGATCTATCCTAATAACATCATTTTATCTTCATTACATCTACAAAGTCCTTATTTCCAAATAAGGACACATTCACAGGTACTGGGGGTTAAGCTTCAACATATTTTTTTGTTGGTGGGGGCACAATTTAACCCATAACACCCTATGTCTAAAGTAGCCCCACCCCACTCTCTCTGGTCATGATCATTTCACCTTATCTGAAGCAATCTCTCTGGTCATGATCATTTCACCTTATCTGAAGCAATCTTGCTTATCTATGAGTTTAGTTGTGTGTTGGCTGTCTTCCTCACTGAATGTAAGCTCCATGAGAGCAAGAACTTTGCTTACCTGGAATGCCACTATGTCGATATTGCCCAAAATGATTCATAATAAACACTTGTTTGAATGAATGAAATAAACTACAATCAAACAATGAAAACTAAAGGACAGCAGATTTTAGTTTACCAGGAGGACACCTTTTATATAATTAGAGCCCACTCAACATGAAATAAGTTGCTTTTTTTTGAGGCAATAAATCCCCTATTGTGGCATTCATACCAAAGCTGGGCAACATTTTAGAAGAGATACTAAATAATGGATTTGCATACCAGTTCATGAATGGATTAATGACCTCTAAGGGTCCTTTACACCCAGAAGTTTTATAATTCTACATCTGAGAGAAGGCTTTTAAGAAATACTATGTCTAGAAAGAATGACTCTAATGGTGAAAACGTCAGGCAGGCGTAAGTTTCCTGTTACAGGTTTCTGACAGGTGAAATCGTGTGACAGCCCTCAAATCACATTACATTTGTAACCTCCTTTATGTCTCATGAGTCTATTCTTAAGCTTAGCTTGAATTTCTTCTTATTTTATTTATTTATTATTATGTTTTTGTTGGCCCATTCTCTCCAAAGGGGGAAAAAAGGAAAAAATAAATAGATTTCAGTTTGGGATCCCTTTAATGTCTTAACTAAGCCTGTTACAATGAGATATTGTATTAAGTTGGTCCTGTCTTAAAAAAGAAACACCTTCTCTGGTGAAAGCGCTTGCTGCCAGGGTACTCATTGTTACCAGAGCAGTCAACTTTGATTTGTGTATCAATAATGTCGTGTCAGTAGCCAGAGGGTATGGCAACAGGGCGTTCCGGATGCTTTTATTGGTGCTTTTGCTGGAGGATTATCTCAAATTAACTTTAGTCTCTTGGAAGACACTGAACAGTAGTATGCTATTTCCCATTTGTAAACAAAATGGTGAATAATTATGGGAGAAACCAAGACAGGATGATTTCTAGGAAATGTCATGTCTGCAGATCTTAATTTCTTCCAAGCACTGTTGCCCTGTTCTTCCTTTCCTGTTGCTAATATCCTCCCAGGAACAATACTGAATAGTACCTGCTTACAGGGCAATTGGTGACTTCACAGCCACTGAACAAAATAACTGGAGACTCTTCTGCTGTCACTGTAATCACAAGAAGAGATTGGAAGACTGGGGAAACTGCTGAGGGCTAAATAGAAAGGGACTTTTAAATGGTATTATAAAATTTTTAAAAATGTTTTATATGTGATGGTAAAAGTCATAGTTATTGTATAAATTCCAGAAAATACTACAAAGCAAAAGGATAAAAATCAAAATTACCTGTTATTCTATCACCCAAGATAAACCACTGCTTATCATTTTGGTATATCTACTTTGAATTCTCTCTCTCTCTGTCTCTCTCTCTGTACTTTACAGAAACGAGATATTATATTATTACTTAATGATATAGAACAGACATTGGCAAGCCTTTTCTGTAAAGCATTAGATAGAGCAGATTTTCAGCTTTGCTGGCCACAAGGTCTCTCTTGCAACCACTCAACTCTGCAGCTGTAGGACAAAACCAGCCAAAGACAATAAGAAATGAACGGGTGTAGCTGTGTTCCAACAAAACTACAAAACTAAGTGAAGGGCTGGGTTTGTCCCATAGCCATAGTTTGCTGTCTCCTGATATAGGATGTTATTTTTTTACGTGTCGTTAATATTTTCCAACACCATTTTTAAAGATAGCATGCATGGTATGACATTGCATTGATGTACCATAATTTTTTAGCTACTTCATTATTGTTGAACTTTAAAGCTATTTCATTTTCATTATTATAAAAAAACACAATAATGAATATCCTTGTGGCTATATTTTATAACATATTGATGATTTTTTAGTATAAGTTAATTAAAATATCATTGACAATTCTAAGGTATGTACAAAGCCCTCATCGATTTCAATTTTTATTAGTAGTATGTAGTTGTAGCATGCTCCTCATATTTGGGCAATACTTTCTTGGTGGTTTCCTAGTGCTAATGATAAATGACACTTTGAGTGTTATTAGGGACCCTTATGTTAATCTGAGTAATGATTGTCATAGAAGGACAGCATAGTGTTTCATATTTCTTTTGGGGTCATGAGTACTTTGAGAATCTGAGGAAAACAAAGACTATTCTCTGAAAGAAAATGCACATACCAAAGAATTCTACATATAATTTTAGGGAGTTCAAAGAGTTCTAAGCTTTCTTAAGTAAATACTTAAAAGTGGAATTGCTAGATCACATGCTAAGTATATATTTAACTTTACAAGAAATTGCCAAAAAGTTCTTCAAAGTTGCATCATTTTAAGCTCCTAGCATTAAAGTTTGAAGTTCAAGTTATTCTACATTCTCATCAGCCCTTGGTGCTGTCAGTCACTTTAATTGTAGCCATTCTAGTGGTGATGCAGTAGTATATAATTCTGTATTTTATTTGCATATAAGTCTACGATCCATCGCAAGTTAATGTTGTCTGTGGTGTGAAGTAGGGATCAAAATTTATCATATATTCCATATGACTATCAAGTTGTTTCAGCACAAACGTTTAAAAAGACTATTGTTTTCCCCACTGAATTATCTTGGCGCTTTTGTCAAAAATGAATTGGCCATGTATGAGTGGGCCTATTTCTGGACTTTCTTATTTATTCCATTTATCTGTATTTATACTTTATGCTAATGCCACACTGTTTTAATTATAATAGACTCGCAGTAAGTCTTGAAAGCAGATAGCGTAAGACACCCAAGTTTGTTTTTTATTTTCAAGATTGTTTGCGCTATCTAGATCCTTTGCATTTCCATACAAATTATAAATCAGCTTGTTAATTTCCACAAAAGACTGATGGGATGTATAATGGGTTTGCATTGGAGAATTGATACCTTAACATTAAGTCTTCTAATCTATAGTCATGTATATCTTTCAATTTATTTACATCTCTTTTACTATCTCTCTTCAGCATTTTGATTTGCAATGTACAGTTCCTGGACATATTATATTAAATTTATTCTTACATTTATCATGAGTTTTGGTGCTACTGTAAACCATACTTTTAAATATAATTTGCCAATTGTTTGTTGGTAGTATGTTAAAATGCAATTGATTTTTTATATTTTGTTGCCTCAAAAACTAAATTTATTAGTTTTTGAAGCTTTTTACAGAGTTCTCAGAATTTTTTATGTTCATGATAATACCATCCACAAATAAAGACAGTTGAAAATGTTTTCTTTCTAGTCTGTATGGCTTTTATTACTTTTCCTTGACTTATTGCACTGTCTAGAACCCCAGGGCAATGTGAATATAAATGGTGAGATAAAACATCATTGATCTATCCTTGATCTTAAAAGAAGACTATTCAGTTCTTCACCATTAAGCATGAATAGTGGAAGTTTTAGATGTTTCTTAGGTCCTCTTTTCAGGTTGAGAAAGTTTCTTCTATTTCAATTCTGTTGAGAGTTTTTATCATGATAGAATAATTATTGATTTTAGCCAAATGCTTTTTCTGCCTCCATTTGGCTGATAGTATATTTTTCCTTTATTCTTTTATATGGCAAATTACACTGATTTATTTTCAAATGAAAAACCCAACATTGCATTTCTAAAATTAAAACCTACTTGGTCATGATATTTTTATATATGATGATGGATTCCATTTAAAAATAATTTATCATTTTTATATATAATGATGAATTCCATTTTAAAATATTATTAAGAATGTTTATATTTATATTAATGAGATATTAATCTGTGGGGTTATTCTCTTTTCTTACATCTTAGTCTTCTCTTGGCATGATAGTATTGATATTCTCAAAAAATGGATTGGCACGTGTTCTCTCTATTTTCTAACTGTGTCTACTAGTAGTATTTATTTCCTAAATATTGTATAGAATTTATGAGTGAAATAATCTGGGCCTGAAGTTCTCTTTATAAAGTCCTAAATTACAAATTCAAGTTCTTCGATAACCAGGGTTATTCAGGTTTTTCTCTTTTTGGTTTTTTGTGTGTGTGTGTGCCTCTTTAGGTAATTTGTGCCTTTCAAGGAATTTGTCCACTCACTCTAAATTGTCAAATTGATTGTCACAATGTCATTCATCATAGTCACTTATTATCAATTTAATGTCTGAAGGACCTGTAGGAATTCCTTTCTTTAAAATCCTAATACTGGTAATTCAGTTCTGCTCTCTGTTTTTCCTGATAAATCTAGCAACAGATTTCAAATTTTTTAATCTTTTCACAGAAACGGAGAACTATTGAAGTCTCCAACACTAGTTGTGGATTTGTTTTTCCTGTATTCTGCAACTCTGCTTATTAGGTGCATACATACTTAGAATTGTCTTGCCTTCTTAATGAACTAAACATTCTATCATTAAAAATGGCCTGTCTTTATCCTTGAAGTCTACTTCAGATGACATTAATGAACTCACTCCAATTTTCTTATTACCATTTGCATGGCAGATCTTTATTTATCCTTTCTTTTAACTTATCTGAATCTGTAGATTTTAAGAGCGAGTCCTGTAGATAGATACAGAGAGTTTTACTTTTTATCTCTAATGTTGTATTAGGGTGTTTAGACCATTTACATTTAATAAAATTATTGATCTGAGTTTAAGTCTACCATCTTGTTCTTTATATTTCTATTGACCCCACCTTTCTTCCCTTCCTTTTTTCTCTTTTCCTACCTCTTTTGGATTAATTGGATTTTTAAACTATTTTTTATATCCTCTATTGGCTTATTATCTGTACTTGTTTTCCTTTTAGTGGTATTTCTAGGTTTATAATATGTACCTTTAAATTATCACAAGCTTCAAATAATAGTATACTACTTGACATGAAGTAAGAATCTTAAAATAGTATATACTTCCATTTCTTCCATTCTGTCTTCTGTACTAATGTTGTTACACACTTAACTTTCACATTTGTAACAAACTCAAAATGCATGCTATTATTTGCTTTAAAGTCAGTTATTTTGTAATTGAAACTATACAAAAGAAATGTTTTAAATGAGAAAAATGCCTTTTGTATTTACCTACCTGTCTCTCAATTTTGGCACTGGAGATTCAATTTCATCTGGTATTATTTCCTATCAGCCTGAAAAAGTTTCTTTAGGAAAAAAATAAACAAAAATTTCTTGTGGTGAGGGTCTGCTGGGGACGAATACTCTCAGGTTGAATTGGAATGAAGTGTCTTTTTTCTCTTTATTTTTGAAGAATATTTTCACTGGTTATAGAATTCTAGGTTAACCTTTTCTTTTTTTCTTTCACCAGTAAATGGGGTTGCTTCAGTGTTTTGTGGCTTGTATTTATGATGAGAAAGCAGAAGTGTGCTTATCTTTGCTGTGTTTATTTTGTGTGTCTTTTTTCCCCCTCTATATACTGCTAAGATTTTCTTTTTATTATTGGTTTTTAGCAATCTGATTATGGTATAACCTTGTGTGGCTTTACTTATGCTTATCTTGCTCTGGGTTTATTGGGATATTTAAATGTCAGGATTCATAATTTCCAGTAATTTTGGAAACTTTTTTGCAATTATTTTTCGCAAATATATTTTCTTTTCTCTTCTTTCATTTTCTGGGACCCCAATAACGCATAAATTAGACCACTTGCTATTGTCCCACATGTCACTGAGAATCTCATCTTTTGTTGTGGGGGTTCTCTGTGATTTAATTTAGATATTTTCTATAGATATGTCTCCAAATTCAACACGCTTTTCTTCTTCAGCATCTAATCTTTTGTTTATGTGTAATATATACATAGCATATATTTAATTGTAAGTATTGAATTACATATATTTAATTTCAAGTATTATATTTCTAGCCATCAAAATTCCACTTGGTTTTACACTTTTAATATATTTAATTTCTTTTCTCATACATGTTTTTAAAATGCTCGAGTATAATTATAATAGCTTTTTTAGAGTCCTTGTCTACAAATTACATCATCTTGGTTATTTCTGAGATTCCATATTATTCTGGCTTTTTTTGTTTCCCAAGTGACTTTTACTTGATGCTGAACATTATTTTACGTTGTTGAGTGACTATATTTTGTGGTCTTCCTTTAAAGAGTGTTTGGAAGTTGGTTAAGTTACTTGCATACCAGTTCAATTCTTTGGAGGCTTGTTTTTAAGTTTATCGGATTAGTCTAAATCAGTGCTTCTCAACTAATGGTAATTTTTCACTCCTCTTCCCATAGGACATTTGGCAATATATGGAGGCCCTTTTGGTTGTCACAGCTACATGGAGGGTACTACCACATCCAGTTGGTAGAAGTCAGGAATGCTCATAAACAACGCACATAACAGCTACACACACACAAGAATTACCCAGCCCAAAATGGATTGGTTGGCCTTGATTACCTTCTACCTTCAGGCTAGTTTAGCCCTACTGCTATTGTAACACACTTTGGGGGGTCATTGTGCAGACCCTGTGTATTCAAGTCAATCTCACCTCTCTGTTGGGTTGGAACTCAAATGTCTCCCAACACTGAACTCTGACTTACTTATTCTCTATTTGGTAATCATTCTTTGTTCATCCTTGTGTAGTTTCAGTCAGTGCACAGCTAACTTAATATTAGTTCAAGTCTCAAGAAGGTGCTCTGCATATTTTTGGAGCTTTCTTCTTTTAGGATTCTGCCCCACAAATTCCATCCATTCTTTCTCCCCAAAATATGATGCCTTTTTCCTCAATTCAGCAAGACCATTATAATCTGCTTGGGTTGACCCTCCTAAACTGTAGTCGGGAACGTGGTGAGCAGAAGTCCAGAGTGATCATGTGGCTCATCTTGATTATTTTTTTTTTTTCTCTCAAAGATCACAGCCCTGTGCTACACATCATGTAATGTCTGAAAATAATTGCTTCCTATGTTTTGTTCAGTTTTCCAGTTGTTCATGAAAGGAGACTAATTGGATAGTGGAAATCTGAGGTGCATGTTTTGAGAAAACTGAAGAGATTGGCCAGTTTTCTCATTTTTGTATAGTCAGATTGGAGTTGGCCTGAAATAACTTTTTAAAAATTAATGTTTTAACATTAATAAATACTTTCATTGTAGCATCTGGCAATAGAGCAATAAGGGCTGAAATTGAAAAAGTGCTGTTGATGCTGTTATTACAGAGAAGCAAATACTTTCTATTCCTTTGATCCTTAGAGCACCTTTTGTTTGTTTATTTATTTATTTATTTATTTGAGATGGAGTCTCCCTCTATCACGCAGGCTTGAGTGCAGTGGCGCAATCTTGGCTCACTGCAACCTCTGCCTCCCAGGTTCAAGCAATTCTCTTGCCTCAGTCTCTTGAGTAGCTCGGACTACAGGCATGCACCATCACACCAAAGTACTTTCCACGCTCTCTCTTTTAAAGTCTTCTCTGCTTAGTAGGGAGGGGCAGACTACATTGATTCATTCCTTCTCAAATTTACTCAACAAATTGATTCAACAAATATTGATTGACTACCTACGGTGTCTGGGCACTATTCTGTATAATGGGCGTTAAAAAAAAGACACTGTTACAAACAAGCAAGAGGAGAAGACGAGAACGAGCCATGCAGTAATCAATTAGCATTGTAGACATCAATATAAACTCATGTTTAGCTTGATATAGTTGGTTACACTATAGGAGTGGTTACCAATAGATGGTTACACATAGAAATATTTATAGATACGTGTATATAAACACATTAGTATACACACATACATTTTCTTGCTCTGTCAACTACAGAACCTAACTGAAATAACATTCAGTAACAATGAGCACACCTAGAACCTAGATCTTGGTTTCTAAATGCCATTTTCTAGTACAAGGAACCAAGACTCTGTGGAGAAATGTTTCATTCTAGGGCTGGGACCAGAATATACAAGATGATCCTGGAGCATCTTGTATTATCAAAAAGTAAAAAAATGCTTTTTTTTTTAAAGCCCACAATAATAGCAGTATGCTTAAGAGACACAGAAGCAAACCAAAAGAGCTCCCAGGAGGCAAGGCTGAAACAATGTGAGCAACTAAATTAGGTGGTATTAGATTATAGACAAAGTCTAAAATCAACATCTATGATACATACTGATATAAATAAATGACTGAACAAATAAACAAGTGGGGCACAAAAGACAATCTGCTGTGCAGAAGAATTCCAAATAGTTATGCAGATATTTTGCCTTCACTTAGGTGGAGCATAACTGCCCCTCCATAAACATAAGTTGTGCATAGTGACTTCCTTCCAAAAAACACAGTATAAAGGAAGGGTAGGGGTTAGATGGTAACTTAACAGTGAAGAAACCTGACAAAGCAGGACTTCAGCCAGGTGCTCAAGGTCAGTATCACAGTGATAAATCATGTTGATGGCATGTGCCTTTGATATGATGTGATGAAAATGACACTTTACCTCTGTGATCTTTTTCCCCAAACCCATAACTTCAGTCTAATCATGAAAAACATCAGTCAAATCCAATTCAGGGATATTTTATGAAATACCTGACCATTACCACCCACAACTCTCAATGCCATCAAAAACAAGAAAAATCTGAGAAACTATCACAGCCAGGAGGAGCCTATGGAGACACGATGACTCAATGTAATGTGGGAACCAGAATGGGAGCCTGGAACAGAAAAAAAAAATTCAGGTTAAAAACTAAGAACACTTGAATAAACGATAAACTGGAATGCACAGTAATGTATCAATGTTGATTCATCAGAGGTAAGAAATACAACATTCTACTGTCATGTACGATGTTAACAAACGGGGAAACTGGGTGAGGGGTACCTATCAGAGGTAACAAATACAACATTCTACTGTCATGTACATTGTTAACAAATGGGGAAACTGGGTGAGGGGTACCTGGGAATTCTCTGTACTATCTTTGCAACTATTTAATAAAGCTAAAATTACCCTAAAATAAAATTTAAAAAAAAAAAACTGTTCATGATCTTATAAACTTGTATTTTAGTGGGAGAAATTGACAATAACCAAAAGATAGTGACAAACGCTCTGAGGGCAGGGAGGAAAGGGAAGGGACTACAGCATGCCGGGGGTTATGGGCATGCTGCTTTATATAGGGAGCAGGGGACGGCCTCACCAAGATACTGAAGAAGTAATATGAAAAAAGGCAGAGGGAAACTATGCCCATATCTGGTCTCTCTAGACATGGGGAGAAGGAGATGCAAAGGCCCTGGGATGGAGCATCCTCATCTGAGACATAGCAAGGAGGCCCCTGTGGCTGGAGACGAAAGGTGAATAAACAGGATAGTGAAAAGCAGAGAGAGAGAAAGGGGAAGGAAGGAGAGCAGACCACGCAGACCTTTTGACATCTTACCATATTTAGGCTCTCACTCTGAAGGATATTGGAAGCCATTAGAGGGTTTTGAAAGCCAGCTGGGCACGGTGGTTCATGTCTGTAATCCCAGCACTTTAGGAGGTCGAGGCGGGTGGATCACCTCAGGTCAGGAGTTTGAGATCAGCCTGGCCAACATGATGAAACCCCATCTCTACTAAAAATACAAAAGTCAGCTTGGCATGGTGGTGGGTGCCTATCATCTCAGCTACTCGGGAGGCTGAGACAGGAGAATAGCTTGAACCCAGGAGGTGGAAGTTGTAGTGAGCTGAGATAGCACCATTGCACTCCAGCCTGGACAACGAGAGTGAAACTCTGTCTCAAAAAAATAAAAAATACTCAAGCCTGTAATCCCAGCACTTTGGGAGGCCAAGGCGGGTGGATCACGAGGTCAGGAGATCGAGACCATCTTGGATAACACGGTGAAACCCCGCCTCTACTAAAAAATACAAAAAAATTGCCGGCAAGGTGGCGGGCGCCTGTGGTCCCAGCTACTCGGGAGGCTGAGGCAGGAGAATGGCGTGAACCCGGGAGGCGGAGCTTGCAGTGAGCTGAGATCCGGCCACTGCACTCAGCCTAGGCGACAGAGCGAGACTCCATCTCAAAAATAAATAAATAAATAGAAAGCCAAGTCATGACATGATCTGACTCCATGCCAGACTCCAGGGGGCAGTGAAGCTGGTTAGCATACTATTTATGGATGCAACCCAGCTGAGTGATAACTGTGACTCTGACCGGAATCATAGTTGTGATGCAGTGAGAACTGGTCAGGTTCTGTAGCCAGTGGGATTTAAGGATAACTTGGAAGTGGAGAGTGACAGAAGGGCAGGTGCCAAAGATGCCTGCAAAGCTGCAGTCCTGAGCAGCAGCAGCATGGGCATATCATTTACTGAGATGAAAAAGATTCTTCCCTAGAGGTGAAGAGCACATATTTTGGAGAAAGAGTTTGGTTTTAGGCAAGTTTAGTCTAAATGCCTAAACGTTAGATGCCTTCATCTGGGTAAAGATGTCAAGGGAGTTCAATTCGACCCTAGGGATGACAGTTTCAGCATCCGCAGAACCTAGATGATATTTTAAGTATTGAGCCTGGATAAGGTCACACAAGGAGGATGTATGAAGATGGAAGAGACCATAAGTGCCCCTATGTGCCAGGCAAGATTCTAGGTTTTGGAGATTCAGCACAAACAAAACAAGCACCTTATACCATAAAGTGGATCATCTGGCTTTGTGATACTCTCATAGCATGGTGGACATGTGGGTTGAAGCCTATCTCCAACTGATTTAATCCCATTCTCTCATGGAAAATTCATACTGAAGCCTGAGCAGTACATAACTCCAGGATGGGGGCAGCTGTGTGCTTAAGAAAAGAGAAAATGCTATTCTCTGGAGAAAGAAAAATGAATAAAAGATACATCTCAGAAAACAAGAGAATAATGTCACTCGACACAAGACAGCACCTGGCCAAACATACCAAGTTCACACGGGGCGTGATCTGAGAGGTGAACGACTTTGCTCCATGTGAGTGGAGCGCCACGGAGTTACCGCAGGTCTCCAAGGACAAATGGGCCTTCAGGTTCATCGAGAAAAGGGTGAGGATGCACATCTGCACAGAGAGGAAGTGGGAGGAGCTGAGCATGACCACCAGGAGGAAAGCAGCTGCCAAGAAGGACTGAGCCCCCTGCCCTGCCATCTGCCCATAATAAAAGCTTCACAGAAAAAGAAAAATGCAGCTCTGATCCCTTCTGAGGTTTGATTATACATGTCCTCTGTAGGTTCCAAGAAATTCTCCTCTATCTTTATAATAAATCACCCATATTGGTGAACTAGCTTAAAGGAGTTCTTGAAGTTCCAACATTTACAAGCAATGAAAACATCCACAGACACCAGAGATAGGTAAAAAGATAGAGGTCTCCAGTTGAAATCTCCGCAGAGAGAGCATCTTCTAAATAATCCTTTTCATTTTACTCACTCTAGAATTCACGTTACCAATGGACAAGTTAAAAATATGTTTCTGTTTAAGGGAGCGACACAAACCTAACCAATTAAGAGAATTAAATACTACTTTGATCGTCACAACTGTTTTGAAAGGCAGCATTCTTGGGGACAATGGTACGTAAGAAAAGGGAAACCTGTCCAGCATCGCAGGGACATCTGGAATAGCACCTTGGGAAATCCTCCAGGCCAAATCTTGCACACAGGCAGCCAGGGGACCAAACATGACCACAGAGGTCTTGTCTTTCATTTGGCCTACAACAAGTTATAAGAAATGGGGACCAACATTTAAAAACCTGAAAAATGAGAGCTCTTGTACACTGTTGGTGGGAATGTAAATTAGCACAGCCACTATGGAGAACAGTTTTGAGGTTCCTCTAAAAACTAAAAATTGAGCTACCATATGATCCAGCAATCCCATCGCTGGGTGTATATCCAAGAGAAAGGAAATCAGAGCATCAAAGAGCTATCTGCACTCCCATGTTTGTTGCAGCACTGTTCACAATAGCTGAGATTTGGAAGCAACTTAAGTGTCCACCAACAGATGAATGGAAAAAGAAAATGTGGTACATATATACAATAGAGTACTATTCGGCCATAAAAAAGAATAAGATCTAGACATTTGCAACAACTTGCATGGAACTGGAGATCATTATGTTAAGTGAAATAAACCAAGCACTGAAAGACTTGGTTTTTCAGATGTTACTGAAAGTAACATCTTCTCACTTATTTGTGGGATCTAAAAATCAAAAACAATTGAACTCATGAATATAGAGAACAGAAGCACGGTTACCAGAGGCTGGAAAGGTTAGTAGGGGGCTGTTGTGGGGAGGTGGGGATGATTAATGGTATAAAAAGAAATAAAAGAATGAATAAGACCTACTATTTGATAGCATAATAGGGTGACTATAGTCAATAATAACTTAGTTGTACATTTTAAAATAACTTAAATAATATAATTGGTTTGTTTGTAACTCAAAAGATAAATGCTTGAGGAGACAGACACCTCGTTCCCCATGATGTGCTTATTTTACATTGCATGCCTGTAACAAAACATTTCATGTACCCCATAAAATATATATACATATATGACTAGACCCTGGATTTCTCTTGAAAATCTGGATGATCTGACAATAATGGGTCTATTTTCCCCTTCCGCAGCAGCCAGCTGGAGCCAAGCAGTGGCTGCCTCTCTAGACAGACAGGGCCATCCTTCACAATGACACAAGCACCAGGACTCACGCAATGTAAGCACGGGCTTCATTCATTTACATCAGTGGTTCCCAACTGGGGATAATTTTGTCCTTCAAGGGACATTTGGCAATGTCTCAATTTTTGATTTTTGACATTTTTGATCATCACATGGTGGGCGGGGAGGTGCTACCCACGCCTAGCAGGTAGATGCAGAGGATATTGCTAACATCCTAAAGTGCACACTGCAGCCCATGCAACCAAGAATTATTGGTTGCAAAATGCCAACAGTACCAAAGTTCAGAAATAGTGATTTATACCAACTTCTTGGTCCCTTAAGTGTGTGAGTTTGTAATTCCAGATGAAGTCCATTTCTCAGAACTTAGGCAAGACTAATAACTATTTAAGTAGTTCCAAAAAGCCTACTGTCTCTACTCCTCTCTGCTTCTCTGAGCGGTTTGGACAGTAAGACTCAATGATTCAATTGCAACAGCAACGTCTAACATCTGTACACTTGTTATGTGGCAGACAGTGCACTAAATGAATTCACATCTACAAACCACTTAAGTCTTTCATCAACTTTATGAGGTAGGTATTATGATTTTACAATTAAAGCTGCATTATTGCTGGTGGCAGAAACCCCTCTCCAGTAGCCTGTAGACAGAAAGCTCCTTGATTGGCACAAGCAGGCGACTTAGATGCTAGAGCAAGGTGACCTGGACATGAGTCCTAACCCTGCCACTTACCATCCCTGTTAAATTGAGAAAGTTATTAAAACTCCTTGGGCCTTGGTTTTCTCATCTGAAAATGGGATAATAATAATAACACTCACTTCCTTGTATTATTGTGAAGACTAAAAGGGCTCATGCATGAAAGGTACTCAGAATGGTATCTCATCTATAGCAAACATTCAAAAAAGTTAGTTATTGTAACTACTATTATTTTTGTTGTGTTTGTTGTTGTTGTTATTTGACTAAATACTCAGACAGTAAATAGAGAGTGCTGGTTCCAAGTTTTCAAAGCATTTCATCAGATCTCTCTGTCTCTCTCTCTTGTTCTCGGCTTTGATTTCCTCCTCAATTTCATTATCAGGTAGACCCTTCCCAAGTGTTGACAATTCCATGAATCAAAATTCTACATTCACATCCCAGAAGCTTAGCATAAGCAGTAAGATCCAGAGAAAGTCTGGAGCCAGTTTTCACTGGCTCAGCTTGTGTTATTCTTAAATCACTGTTGCAGTGGTGGGAGAAGTGAGGGGCCCTGATCAGCAGCCCTGTGTTAATCGTCCCCCTGGATCCGGGGAAGGGTCAACTCCTCTCACATCACATGAACCAAGAGTTTAAAAGACTGACTTCCCCAAAGACAAATGGGGATGGTGTTTCACTAAGAAAGAGAATGATCCAAGCAGGCAAAAATGACAGCTCTACTATTATTCCCATTTTACAGGAAATTGTCTCAGTAAGATGAAGCAATTTTCATAAGGAAACAAAGCTATTAAGTGTGAGAATAAGAATTTAAATCATGACTTCCAAACAACCAGGAACAATTTAGTATTTTAAAAACCTATACCAATAGATCAAAAGAAAAATGACAGTGTCATCATAAGCGCTGAAAGACTTTTGATGAAAGTCAGTATCTTTTCTTGATAGATAATCTCTTCTAACATTAAGCTTAAAAAGCAATGAGAGAGACTTTTAAGAAGACTTTAAATCACTGCTAAGGGACTTAGAAGACTTGGGAAAAAAAGGATAATGGTATGATGTCACTTTTTGATCAGTAAGTCTATATATTTAATATGATTTCAGGAGAAATGCTATCACTTTTTTGAGCTAGAAAATCTAATTCTAAATTTCAATTAAAAATATATCAATAGGAACAGTTAGGAAAATTCTGAAACATACTCTAAAACTAAAATGATTAAAATGTGATGGTACTAGAGCAGAATAAAACAGATCGATGGAATAGAATCAATTCTGGAAATAGGCACAAATAAATATGGAAATGTATTATGTGACAATAGTGATACTTAAAATCAGTTTGGAAAACACTGATTATTAAATATATGACGTTAAGGTATCTGAATAGCTGCCTGATTAAAAACGAAATGAAATCCTACCCTGTTCATTACACTTAAACTTATGCCAGATGTTCAAGCCTTTAAATGTAAATCATTAAAATGAGCTATTATATACTAAAAAATGAAAGGGAAGAACTTTTATCATTATCACAGGACAAAAAGGCTCTTCTATGGAAACAACACTATATCGAGTAGCCATGAAAGAAAAGATGAATACATTTAACTATATATTGCTGTGGACTATGTAAACTTTGTTGTCCCTCAAAAAAATATGCTCAAAGCCCAGTCATCAGGATTTATGAATGTGAGCTATTTGGACAGAGGGTTCTGGCCAATATAATCAAGTTAAGTTGAGGTAATAGTGGATTGGGATGCATCCTAATCCAATGACTAGTGTCCCTAAAAGATGGGGGGAATTTGGGTATGCAGTTACTCAGGGAAGAAGGCCTCGTGGAGACAGAGGTAGAGATTGGGGTGATGCTGCCACAAACCAAAGAAGGCCAAGGATTGCCAGAAACCAACAGAAGCTAGAAGACGCAAGGAAGGATTTTTCCCTAGAGACTTTGGAAGGAACATGGCCCTGCCAACACCTTGATTTTGGGCTTCTAGCTTTCAGAACTGTAAAATAATACATTTCTATTGTTTTCAGCCACTCCATTGGTGGTAGTTTAACACAGCAACCTTAAGAAACTAATATGATTATTTTAAAAAACAATTTACACAGGGGAAAAATTACACAAAACTAAAGAACAAATGGCAAAAATCTTTGCAACTCATATAATAAATAACTCATTTTCTTAATATGTAATTAGTTTCTGTAAATCAGTATTTTTTTAAAATCCAACCACTTAATAGAAAATGGATACATGAAGTTTTATAATGTTTTCATTGCTTTGTTGAGACAATTAAAATAAATAATTTATGTGTAACCCAAATATGATGATTATCTAATGGGTAGGCTTTGAGCTTTCCTTTTAGCCACATTTAGAACATACACAGCATATTATCACCTTCTTCCTCATTGCTGTTGTGATGAAAGTAGATTTTACTGAAGATATTGAGGGAAGAGAGGAAAAGGACTTATATCACACACCATGCACCAAAACATCATTTTAAAAATTGCCTTTTAAATGCGTCTGTTCATTTCTCAGAGTTCCACTATGGGCCACAATATCTTCTAGTTCTCTTTGTTTTTCCTTCAGCCTAAAATTCCCAACACTGCCTCTCAACTATTTTTCTCTTTTCTCTAGTAATTTAGCTCACAGCTTGCATGATCTGGCCAGCAAAACAAAAGCCAGGCCGTTTTCACTGATTCCATCCTTAGAAAGCAGTTCAGGGCCCAACCATTGTTAGTCCCGTGGAGTCCCATCAACCCAGTCACTTTGTCTTTTCTTGGAGCAGGAAAAGAGGGAAAGCCTTTGCTGCTGGGAAAATAAGATCTTCAGATGGCCACAGATGTGAAGAATTAACCCAGTCAGAGCCAGCTTCATGGACATGCCATCTGCACAGTTCCACGGAGAAGGTACCTGTACTTTGCGTAATGCTCTGCTGTCACCATCTTTAAATTCTCAATAATTGTTGAACAGTGGGCGCCACATTCCCATTTGCATGGGGCCCCACAAAGTATACAGTCAGTCTTGACACAAAAATTATTCAGTAAACAGTTATTGCTGTCACTCCTCAAAGCACAAATGCCTTATCTTCTGAGTAATCCAAGAGATAGAGCATCTCAAACCTTAATACTTTTAAAGAAAAATATTGGTTTTTTTTGGTTTTTTTGTTTTTTTAAAAAAAAGCAAATGGAGAAAAAAGGGGGTGCGGAAAAAAAACTAGCTGCATGAACTTCGAAGCCAGGAAAACTGGCACCATTGCCTTTAGCAAGATGTTATCTGACATATTTTGGCTGAATGCGTCCTTTCATGGGGTGATTAAACAGCAAATATCTCCGAGTAGCATAATGTTTATTAGACGTTACTCTGTTAGGGCAGCTTGTGTTTTCCCTGTATTCTGTTTCCGTATTCAAGTGTGTACAATTTGTTGATTTAAATAAAATTTAAAATAAGCCGTGTTGCTTGAAGAGCTGCTGACAGGGCCTCGTGGAAAACTTTGAGAGGTTTTTTATTAGGAAACAATTCTGTTTCTGTGTCATGTTTTTCTGCCTTATGCTTTTTCCCCAACCCCCTCCCTGTCCTTAGCACCACAGGACAGCAGCCTGAAAACCAAAATTTTACTTTTTTTGAATGTTCTTCTGGCTCTCTGAAATACTTCTATCCATGAGGCAAGGATTCTATGTGTCCATCCTGTCTCTCAGTTTATTAGAGAAAAGGGGCAAGCCCGCTTCTGACAAGGGTCACCTGCATTCCATGCCAGCAGTCATGTACATTCTAAGTGTTAGATTTTCTGGAGTGTTGATCATTCATTTATTCGTCATCCATTCCTTTACTGTTTTCATTAACCACATGTTTAATTGATGGTGAAGTATAGAGAAGTGAATACTGTTGTATGTCACTGGATAGAATGATGATGTCTCTTTAAAATAAAAATACCCATGATCTAGGCCACGTCACTTGTTCTCTGCTTGTGACCTAGAGAAACCTTCATACATGGACACAGAGACATGTGCAAGGAAGTATATCACATTCTTTAGGAGAAGTGGAACAACAGGAAGTAACCTACATGTCCATCAGCAAGGGGACAGTTAAGTAAGTGTGCAAGAGTGAAACAGGGTGTGGTGGTGACGAAGAAGAAAATAGACCTCTATGTACCTACTGTATTAGTCTGTTTTTACACTGCTGATAAAGACATACTTCAGACAGGGTAATTTGTAAAGAAAGAGAGGTTTAATGAACTCACAGTCCCACGTGACTAGGGAAGCCTCACAATCATGGTGGATGGCAAATGGCACGTCTTACATGGTGGTAGATGAGAGAGAAATGAGAGCCAAGCAAAAGGGAGACCCCTTATAAAACCATCAGCTCTCATGAGACTTACTCACTACCATGAGAATGGTATGGAGAAAACTGCTCCCATGATTCAATTACCTCCCACTAGGTCTTTCCCACAACATGTGGGAATTATGGGAGTTACAATTCAAGATAAGATTCGGGTGGGGACCCAGCCAAGCCATATCACCTACATAAACAAATCCTCAACACATATTTTCGGGAGAAAAAGACAAGTTGCACAAACATCTTGTACCATATGAAGCCTTTTTTAAACAACCAAAAGATTCTGAAAACATAAAACAATATTTGTATTTTCTATAGGTACATACACATGCATAAAAATACAAAGGAAATTCTGGCTGTTACAGATGTGTGCTAAGAAAAAATTCTTAGAAAATTGTTTGGAAGAAAAGTCAGCAAATTGATACAGCAGCACAGCTGGGGAGGAGCATGGTAAGGGGATGTACCAGAAGCACCTTCAGTCTTATTTTTATATGACAGTTTATTTTATTATTTTATACATTTATTATTGCTTAATGACAAATCAATATTTTAGCTGACACAAAAAATCCTCTGTAAAAATTCAGGGAGTTAATATTATCTAATAGTTCCCCAATCCATGTTTGATTTTATATATCAAATATATGTTATAGGAACATAGAATTTTTATATAATACAGTACCCTACGTATGTGTCCAATAAATATCACTTACAGGCATGGATGAATGAACAAAAGCTGAGCGGATACACTTCCCCTCCATCCTTTAGAGATGGAGGCTCCTGAATTACTGTTTTACCACCTCTTTGCCATATCTGAAATCTAGTTCAGAGAAGAAAATCATGCAAATAATTAGAATTGCCACTTATTGAAGATCTTTCTATATGCTGCTGGCTATAAAGAATTTTACTTTCCTAATATTCTTTTCCTGTTACTATTGCTGCATAAAATAAAAGGTCATCCCAAAAATTAGTGGCTTAAAGCAACCATTTTCATGTATTCTCAGATTGTGAGGGTGAGGATACTGAAAAGGGCACAAAGGGTTAGCTAGTCTCTGCTTCACAACGTCTGGGTTTCTGCTAGGAAAACTGGAATACTGGAAGTGACTTGATAGTTGATAGCTGGAATTATCTGGAATGTCTTCTCTCATGTAGCTGACGGTTAATGCTGACCATTAGTAGGAACCTCACTTGGGTCTGTTGGCAGTAACAGCCACATGTGACTTCTCCATGAGGCTGCTTGAGCTTTCTCTTAACATGGCAACTTCAGGGTACTTGAACTTCTTACATAATAGCACCAGATTCCAAATGTGAATACCTCATCTAACAAGGCAGAAGCTGTAGGACTTTTATGCTGTATATTCAAAAGGCATAAAGAATCACCTCCACTACATCCCATTGGTTATAAGTAAGTTAAAAGCCTGTCCCAATTCAAGGAGAGAAAAATTAAACTCTTTTTCTGGATGGAGGCAATGGGTATGTTCTAGAAAAGCATAGGCCAGATCATCTTTTACTGCCATCTTTAGAAAACATAATCTGGCACACCTTCATAACAATCCTCTTCCGCAAATAGGTGAATAATCCATTTTATAGATGAGAGAGCAGGCACAGAGAATACTTTATTTTCCAAAGTCAAATTACTTGATGGCAAGTGGCTGAGCAAGGATTCAAATTCAGGTCTGTGTGTCCCCAAAGCCTCCTCTCCCCACCCCTCATTGCCATCACATCAGGTGGACATTATATTTATGTATTTCATCCTGCTTTTATTGCTTATCAGGGACACATACCCAGGTACCAAATGTTATCTTATATAGAGATTGCGTCTTCTTGCAATTTTCAGCCCATATGACTGGTTCAATAACCTACCCCTCAGTAGTAAATAGGAAGCCATTGAGATGAGTCTGTTCTGAAGGTCCAGGAAAATTGCTATTAAGACACCAGAGTTTGAGCAGTGTTGGCAACTTCAGGATGGTAGCTGATCCACAGTGATCGTTGACTCCAGTGAAAAATGATCCTCCATCTATGTGACAAAATTATTTGGGTATTTACCACAAAGGCCCTTAAATGGGCCCCTTTCGATCAGAAAATAAGAAATAAGCTGAGGGAGAAAAATAGCTAAATTTAAATGTAACTGCTCACATTGTTTTGTCCTTAGATGGATGGTAGGTCTCTCTCATTATTCACCACGCACAGACATGCTACCAAGAGTGATTTGGCAACTTGTGAAGATAAATCACAACCAGGATGGCTGCTGTCACTGTTCCATTGAGAATGTGACTCTGGGGGCTGACAGAGTGTGGGGGCAAGTACATGCATGGGTCCAGCTGGTGCAAAGTTTGAGAGAAAAAGGAGGACCCAGAGAAAGGAAAACAGAAGAAAAGCAATAAAAATACCATGTCTCCCCCGACGTCGTTCCCAAGTGCCATGCTTTCGAGAGAACTAATGTTTTTGTGAGTCCCCAACAGGTCAGAAGGAAGACAGATGGTGGGTTACCGAAGCAGGAGGGGAGGAGGTTATGAATTCAACCGTCAATGAGAAGAAAACACAGATTCAATATGTAGCTCAGGAGAAAATGGAAGAAAGCAGCATGGCACTCTAAGAGTCTGAAGGGAGTTGTATTTTCTGGATATTTTGGATGAAATATTTTATACATGACACAAAGCCGAGATCTTCCCAAATTAACTTTGTTTATTCTATTTTTGTAACCTATATTTTTGTGATGATAAAAGCAACACCTTCTAATAATTAAATTTTTGCAAATATAGTAAAATACATAAAAATTCATATGCATTCCATCTAGGAGTAACCAATGTAAATATCTTGTTATACAGTCTTCCAGTTTCCTTCTTGTATATGTACATAGAACTATATGTCCTGCAAAAATGGGCTCAGATAATACCTAATGTTTTGTGTTCTGCAATTTTCGTTGCTTATATCATGAGCTGCTTTCTATGTCAAAAAGCAGACATTTACATAATTATTTTAATGGAGGCTTAATCTTCCATGATAATATTAGTTTATCAGTCCACTAGTACTGGATGTTTAGAGCTCTGAATTTGTTTCTTTTTGCAAATAATAAAACATGAACATCTTTGCACATATACCTTTATGTAGTTACTTGCTTCTGAAGCATTTCTCAAGGTGTTTTTTAGTAAGACGAGGAATATTATTAAAAAGTTATATACATATTACTAAATTATTATTTTGCTAAGTTGTGCCAATAATTATCTAAAGTCAAAGCTAAAAGGATGCAATTTGCTTCTTTCTCTCTCTTTCTTTTCTTTCTTTCTTTTCTTTCTTTCTTTCTCTTTCTTTCTTTCTTTCTCTTTCTTTTTCTTTCTTTCTTTCTTTCTTTCTTTCTTTCTTTCTTTCTCTCTCTCTCTCTCTCTCTTTATTTCTCTTTTCCCCCGTTCTTCTTCCCCTGCCTCTTTCTCTCTTCACTAGTTAGTAACTGCTATTGTTGAAGCAGTTTATTTTGCTCAGGGAACTTACAGATGAGGGCAGGTGTTGGAAATCGTGGCCCACGGGCCAATCAGGCCCACCACCAATTTTTGTTAGGCCCATAAGCTAAGAATAGTGTTTTTATTTTTAAATGGTTGAAAAAAATCAAAAGAAGAGTAATCTGTTGTGATACACACAATTACATAAATTTTAAATTTCAGTGTCCATAAATAAGTTTCACTTAAACATAGTGACTCTGTTTCTTTACATATTGTCTGTGGTGCTTTCACCCTGCAACAGCAGAGTTGAGAAACTGGGACAGATAATGTCTACATTGCTCACAAGGTAAGAAATATTTACTATCTGATCCTTTTGTAGGAAAAGTGTGTGGACTCCTGAGCTAGTGACAATAATGTTTCTAGCTTTCACTGGAGACCAGGAACTCTTCTAGGAGAACATCATAGCAGCAGCAGTTAAGAATGTGATAGTCAACAGGTCTCCTGGGTTCAAATTCCACCTTAGTGACTTACTAACTGTGGGACCTTAGACTGGTTGTTAAAAGTCTCTTGCTAAAACAGCCCCAACTGCAGAAAGGAAAGAATAGTACATACTATTGACAACCAATGTTATCACCAGGATCAAGTAAAGGGAGGAATAAAAAGTGTTTACCGTAAGTGCCTAGTGCATAGCAAAAAAATTATTGTTACTATTTGCTTTTCACTTTTGGAAATTTAACTTAAAATTTGTTCAAATATCTTTAATCCTGGAATTTTAACTTATTCTGTTATTCTTTCTTATCCTTGAATAATTTTTGGTTCCAGAACAGATGGTGCCAATATTATCAAAATAAAATTTATAGTTTGAGAAGACTTCTTAAACGGAATAAGAAAAACCATATACCATTATTTTTTTTTGCCTTCTGTGATTCAAGTGCCTCTTCACTTACTTATTCATAGATAAGGCATGTTAGAATAATTTACTTTCGGGTCTCAAAAGAATGGGGAAGCTATGGCAGGTGCATTATGGGAGGTAGTTGGCCTCATTGAAGATGCCAACTTTCCTCAAGAGTTAGGGTTAAAAGACTCTCTAGTCTAGAAGGCATAAGACCCATCCCCAGTCCAATGCCTGCAGACATCAGTTCACAGCCATGCACCGAATACTACAGCTTACCATTTAAGATAGTGGTCCTTATTTGCTGTTCTGCATCTATCCCTGGACTGGGCAGTTTGTGGACATGGAAAAACCCGAAGAGGTGTTCTCCCTAGGAATTCACAGATGCTCCTCGACTTACCATGAGGCTGCTTGCTGATAAGCCCATCTTAAATTGAAAATATGGTAAATCGAAAATGCGTTTAATCCATTTACCCCACAGAACATCATAGCTTAGTCTAGCCTGACTTAAATATGTTGTGTTACTTCCGTTAGCTTACATTTGGGCAAAATCATCTAACTCTAAGCCTGTTTTCTAAGAAAGTGTTGAACAGCTCATGTAATTTATTGAATACTGCACTGAAAGTGAAAAACAGAATGATTGTATGGGTGCTCAAAGCACAGTTTCTATTGAATGTGGATCACTTTTGCACCATCCCAAAGTCAAAAAATCCAAAGTTGAACCATTGTAAGTCAGGGACTATACACAAATCTCTTTCATAAACTTGAGACAGATCTTACTGTGGCTGAATAAAGCTCTCTCTGAGCATAATTTAAGCTCACTCTTCATTTCCAAAAGTAAAAGCATTAAAGTGAATATCTCCTAGGTGAGCAGTGAGCACCTGACCTCTACGGGGCAGGGTGGGGGGTATAGAGATGGACCAAGCTCTTGAGCCCTGCTCCCTGCATCCCCATGTCTGATTATTTAGTTTGTCCTAGCTTGAGCATCATGCCCCCAGGGATGCTTTCCCTAAACATCCTGTCTGCAGGTGACCTTGCCACTATTTCCCAAAACAGCCCGGTGTATGTCTTTCAGAGCACTAAAAATATAATCATTTCTTTGTTTAATCCATTGATTTGTTTACAGTCTACGCCCACCCCCATTGTAATATAAGCTCCACAAAGGAAAGGTCTTGTCTATCTCGTTCATCAACGTCCCCCCGTGCTTGTACAGCATTGGTGTGAATAAATACTTGTCCTGACACTCAAATTACCCACAATTTTGTTCCTCATTAAGACTGACCCTTACTCCCTCTCAACTATTATCTCTCCATTCATTCTACTAAATTCTGGTCATTTTCTTGACACACAGATATCCTTTTCTTCTCTTTTTCACACAATCTATTTCTTCCCCTAAAACATCTTTTCATTCTCCCCATTTGTACTCCCCCACTTCTTGGCTGACCACCTCTTAGCTATTCTTTAGGTTTCAGCTTCTAGATTATACCCAGCAGGAAGCCTTCCCTGATCATTTTCCATGCCCTGGCTGAGAGTTGCCTCTCTTAAATGCTCCTGTGCCCAGCACACTTCTCATCATTTCTTTCACCCCAAATGGCTATTCTTGCCTGCTGAGTTGTCTGTCTCCCCAACCAGAACAGCACAGTTTCCAACGCAGTGGCTGGCAGGTCGTCAGTGCTCGGTGATGTCTTTTTAATAAGTGAATGATTAGGCTGGGTGCGGTGGCTCATGCCTGTAATCCCAGCATTTTGGGAGGTTGAGGCAGGCAGATCATCTGAGGTCAGGAGTTCGAGATCAGCATGACCAACATGGTGAAACCCCATCCCTACTAAAAATACAAAAAGTAGCCAGGCATGGTGGTGCGTGCCTGTAATCCCAGCTACTCAGGAGACTGAGGCAGGAGGAGAATTGCTTGAACCTGGGAGGCGGAGGTTGCAGTGAGCTGAGATGGCACCACTGCACTCCAACCTGGGAGACAGAGCAAGACTCTGTCTCAAAATAAATAAATAAATAAATAAATAAATAAATAAATAAATAAATTTAAATAAATCAATGGTTAAACATTGAAGAATCATTACCCTATATCCATAACACTAACCCGTATTTTTTTTTTTTTATTTTTTATTTTTTGAGACAGAGTCCTGCTCTCTCGCCCAGGCTGGAGTGCAGTGGTGCGATCTCGGCTTACTGCAAGCTCCACCTCCCGGGTTCACGCCATTCCCCTGACTCAGCCTCCCGAGTAGCTGGGGCTACAGGCGCCCGCCACCATGTCCGGCTAATATTTTTGTATTTTTAGTAGAGACGGGGTTTCACCGTGTTAGCCAGGATGGTCTCCATCTCCTGACCTGGTGATCCACCCGCCTCGGCCTCCCAGGGTGCTGGGATTACAGGCTAACCCATATTTTTTAACACTGTATTAGTCCATTTTCATCCTGCTGTAAAGAACTGCCTGGCACTGGATAATTTATAAAGGAAAGCAGTTTAATTGACAGTTCAGCACTGCTGGGGAGGGCTCAGGGAACTTGCAATCGTGGTGGAAAGTGAAGAGGAAGCAAGGTACCTTCTTCACAAGGCAGCAGGAAGGAGAAGTGCTGAGTAAAGGGGAAAGAGACCTTATAAAACCATCAGATCTCACGAGAACTCATGCACTACCACAAGAACAGCATGGGGTAACCGCCCCATGATCCAATTACCTCCACCTGGCCTCTCCCTTGACACATGAGGATTATGGGGATTACAGGAATTACAATTCAAGATGAGATCTGGGTGAGGACACAAAGCCAAACCATATCAAACACTGAGAAGAAGGTGTGTGTTATTCACTAAACAATAGTAAGAACCAATTTCCCCAACATACAAAACCTTCCAAGAAATCATTGAAAAAGAAACAGAATAGAGCCATATCACAGACAATTGACAATAAAAGAATATACTTCCTAAATGCATATATGACAAGCTGCTCAATACCTGACTCAAGACAGATGTGAATTAATATTCTACGGGGAGACCACATTTTCTTTTCCAAATTGCAAAAATCAAAAGGTTTGATAATACCCTCCCTGAGTAATTGAATGGGAAAACAGGCCTTCTAGCTTATGAATGATGGGAATGTAAATTCAACAACCTCTACATAGGACAATTTGACAATATTTATCAAACTTACAAATGCGCTTACCCTTGGCCCCAGCTAGTCCACTTCTAGGTATTTATTCTGCAGAGACCCTCCCACATGTGTGGCGTGACATGCATTCAAGGTTATTGACTGCAGGGTTGTTGGTAAGAGCAAAACTTTGGAAACTCCCTAAATGCCTCTAGATTCAGGGCACTTAATGAATAATGTATGCTACAGCCACATATTGGAGTGCATTGCAGTTTTTTTTAAAGACAATGCTCTTTATTAATGTATATGGAATGATCTCTAAGATGAAAGACTTTAGGTTTTACAAAAAAGTAAGGCAGAAAAAACTATGTGTATATTACCATTTTTGTAAAAATAAAGAGAAAAGGGGTGTGTGGGTGTGCATGTGCTTAAATATATATGTACTTATTTGTGTAAGCACAAAATACCTGATTTAATAAGAAATTTGAAGAAGGGGATGCAGCTAAGAGGCAAGGTGGAAGGCTTTTTATTCAATAATTTTTGATGATTTGTAGTTTAGAATTGTGTGACTCTATTATCAGTTCAAACATTGGGCTCGGGAAGAGGGACAGAACAGAAAGAAAGGGAAGGAGAAAGATAACAAGAGTGGGAAGGGGAGAGAAAGAGAGAAGGAGTGTGCTCCAAAGGTCAGTCCCAAACCAGGACTAGAACAGTTTAGAACCAGTAGTAGAACAAACTAAGTTGCTCATGGTAACGAGGTTAAGCATCTGCCACTTCATGTACCCTTTCTTCCTCAGTAGTTATAACAAAGTAGAAAAATTAGACAGGCAAATCTCAGCCTCTCACCCCTTTTGTTTCTCCTGGTTTCTCTGATGATTCTGCAATAATTAGCAAGAGCTGGGTGCACGCTTCTAAATCTCATCTATCTGGTGACCCAAGAGATGGATCCCACCACATCCCTAGCCATCTAGAAAGAAACTCACCAGGCTCTCCTTCCTGGCCTGTCTTAAGACACAGCCCCTGTTCCTGGGGAGGGCTCTGTGATGTCGACTGCTGTAGCAGCAGCTGTCACAGCTCACTTCAGCAGAAAGGATTAAACTGTCCTGAATATGTCAATCAGATATCAAAGATAAATGAACTTTGAAAAAATAAAATGTACAATTTATTTTTTAAAAATAGTCTTTGGGAGACACCCAGAATGCACTTTGAAAAATCTAAGGGAAATGTGTCATGAAAACAAATCCACACTCTGCTGTCCAACTTTAATTTGTCACTGATAACACTCGAGCAGGCTGCAGCCCAGCCAATAAATAAAGATGCTCCACCTTAATGTTCTCCAATTGCCATCTGCTGTGATGGAGGGCCTCTCCCAAAGATGCACTTGCCCCTGCACTTCAGCTCTGACCACCTCCCCCTCCTGGTCCTCTGGATGTTAACGAGCAGGCCCAGTCTTCAGGACTTTCCCCCAAGGACATCCTATGCCTGCTGCTCCAGGAACACATTCGCCAAGGAATCCGCTAAGCTGCCTTGGCATTGCTTGCTGGTTGGGCTTGGTGATGTTTGGGGTTTTAATTCACTTTACTAAAATTGCCTTTCATTCACTTGGTGACAGGTAGTTATTTGTTTTCAGGATTCCATTTGACATTTATTGTTAGCGCAAAACACTAATAATAATAATTAGCGCCTTTTTAGAGTTGTCTGGGGTTTTCGTGCCGTTGCATTGTTACTATAAAACATCCTGAGGCTTTTCTGTGTATAAGATAGTATGATGGTATTTAAATGTAACAAAGGGGTTTATTATACTCAGGCCAGATTGCAGTATCTCTGAGCCCCCCTCCCTGTGAGCAAGCCAAGACTTAATATCCTCCCAACTTGTCTGCAATGCTAATACCTATTTTTTTTTTTTTGAGATGGAGTCTCCCTCTGTCGCTCCACAGCATGGCAAAACCCCGTCTCTACTAAAAATACTATATATATATAGAGTATATATATGTAATATATACACACTATATATACACACACACATACATATATATGAGATATATATATATACACACACACACACACACACACATATATATGAGATATATATATATATCTCTAGTATTTTTAGTAGAGATGGGGTTTTGCCATGCTGGCCAGGCTGGTCTTGAACTCCTGATCTCAGGTGATCTGCCCTCCTTGGCCTCCCAAAGTGCTGGGATTACAGGTGTGAGCCACCGCGCCCAGCCTCTTTTTATTTATTTAATTTTATTTTTTTATAGGAGGGAAACCTCAGCATGGTTTGACTTTTTTCTTAGAAACAAGCAATCCAATCTAGCATTTATGCTCTAAACTATGCCATCACATACAGTGGCCACTGGTCAATTATAACTATTTACATTTAAAGTAATTGAAATGAAATACAGTATTTGATTCCTCTGTTGCACTAGCCTCTTTGCAAGTGTTCAGTAGCCACATGTGGCACAGGGCTACCACATTGAACGGTGCAGCTGCAGACCACATCCAGTGTTGCAGAAAGTCCTACTGGATGGCACTGCTCTAGAACCTGGATACTAGAAATATGACCCAAAGACCAGCAGCACTGGCATGAGGTGGAGTTTTGTTCGGAAACACGGTCTCTAGTTCCCCATCCCCAGACCTAGTAACAAGCTCCCCAAGTAATGCATTTGCGCACTAATGTTTGAAACAGGAGTCGGAGAACTTTCTCCAAAGAGCCCAGCAGTGAATATTTTGGGCTTTGTGGGCCATACAGTCTCTGTTGCAACTACTCAACTCTGGCATTGTTGTGACAAAGCAACTATAGACAATACCCAGGTGAATGTGCGTGACTGTGTTCCAATACAGCTTTATGTAAAAAAACAAATGGCAGGCTATATTTGTCCCACAGCCCAGGATTTGCTGAACCCTGCTCTAGAACATTTTTAAAATGTCCCTATAAATACTATGGTACCATTTAATTTTCACTCTTGGATCTCGAAAACTAAGCATCTCTGATCAAGCATCTTGGTCTATGATCCTGGGAAAGATACTTTTCTGGAATGTCTCTGTTGGCTTGTGTCTCTGTCTCTTGTTTCTAAAGAAAACTGACCCATCTGGCCAACTAGAAGCTAATGATAAAAAGGCCGGCCAAGGTAGCTCACACCTGTAATCCCAGCACTTTGGGAGGCTGAGGCAGGTGAATCACCTGAGGAAAGGAGATCACGACCAGCCTGGCCAACATGGCGAAACCTGACTCTATTAAAATAACACAAAATTAGGTGGGCATGGTGGTATGCACCTGTAGTTCCAGCTGCTCAGGAGGCTGACAGGCTGAGGCATGAGAATCACTTGAGCCTGGGAGGCAGAGGTTGCAGTGAGCTGAGATCATGCAACTGTACTCCAGCCTAGGTGACAGAGTGAGACTCTGTCAAAAAATAATTAATTAATTAATTAATTAATGATAAAAAGAATGAGAGTGGACAAGCTGACCATGCTCCACAAAGAGACCTAATCAATATGAAAAGGAGGATGTGGGACTGCCACACGTCTCTGCCACACAGACCCCAGTTAAACAATATGTGAAGAGGTCCCTGGGCTTTGATGTAAGATTGGCAGGGTCAGTTCCAAGTTCTGATATGTGCTTTGCCCATCTGAGGAAGGGCTCAAGGAACCAGGAAAGAGGTAGGCAAGCCTTGAGGTCTGGCCTTGGCCCAGCCCAGGTTTGCGTCCTACATGGAAAATGTGGCCACATAAAAGAGAAAACATCTGTTAAGGTCCAAACTGATCCAGAAGGTGTGTGTGAGCCATGTGTGTGAGTACTTCTCCTAATCACAGCAAAGCGGCTCCCCTTGCACATGGGATAGAGGAAAGGCCAGGAGTTCCCTCGTGACTTTTCTGAAAGGCCCAGAGTTCCTTTCCTATGCATCAAAGCGAGAAGGCTGAAGAAGAGGAAACATCTCAGAGGATTATCTCAAAGCTCTCATTAGATTCAGGATCTCTGCCATGGATGTTTGATAAACTCTACTTGATCATGTTCAACTTGAATTCCATGAGCCAGGAACATCTGAGTAGGAAACAGATAAGTGAGTTCAAGGAAAATGGCAATTTGTTCTTTCTGTTTCTGCCAAGTTCTGGATGAAAGATAAGTCTCCACTCTACCCTCTGCCGGGTTCCATGAAGGCTAAAATGGAGATGGAGCACAGAGTATGTGTAGAGACAGGTTGGCCCTTTACAACCAGACAATGGGAATCCCTGCATTCAAATTCCAGATTGGCCGCTTGTTAGCTCTGTGACTTTCATCAGTTCACACCGTATCTCAGACCTCACTCTTCCCATCTGAAATACAAAATAAAAATACTACCCACCTTGGCATTACTGGGAGGAATAAATGAGACCATAGACAGCAAGCAAGGTGCACAGTGTAGCACATAGTGAGTGCTCAGTAAACAGCTTCTACAAGAATTATGTCATATATTCCTTAAACATCCACACATGGTAGGAATTAAATTCTCATTTTACAGGTGATGAAACTGAGGCCCAGCATGGTGAAATAACCTAGATGAGAACACAGAGGTAATAAGTGGTGGTGCTTGGATCAGAATGCACACATTTCAGCAAACTTCTATTCTTTCTATTTTGCTGTGCCATTTATTCCGAAAACCACTTAAAAGGTGTTTTTTTGTTTGTTTGTTTTTTTTTTTTTTTTTTTTTTGAGGATCCTTGGCTCCCATTTTTTCCAGAAACACCCTACCTGTCCTTTAAAAAATTGATCTGATGCTGAGTCTGGAGACATCATGCCACCTCAAAGACCCACTGCACAAACTGGCCCTGCTCCAGGGCTGTGAACAGCAACATGACAGCCCAGAGTGACCCCAAGTCAGTTGATGGGAACATGCTGGCCTCCCATCTCCTCTTCAAAATCACTCAGAAAATGTTGTCCCCTCTACATGCTGTCTACAAATTCATCATTTTATCATTGCTTAAGACAATGAACAAGCCCGAATCTGCTGCTAAAAATTCTAAAATGAAGTCCTAGCATCACACGATTACCCTAAACTAAAGAATAGAGGGAAAAGGAAGATACGTAACAAATTTTAAAGGTGAATAACTCTTTGATCCAACAATTCAACTTTTAGAAATACCTTTTGGAAATAATCAGACAAGTGTACAGTTACATGAACAAGACTGTCTGCTGGGTGCAGTGACACACTCCTGTAATCCCAGCACTTTGGGAGACTGAGGAGGGCGGATTGCTTGACCCCAGAAGTTTGAGACCTGCCTGGGCAACATAGTGAGACCCCATTTCAAAAAAAAATTGTTTTTAATTAGCCAGGCTTGGTGGAGTACACTTGTGGTCCCAGATATTCTGGAGGATGAGGTGGGAGGGTCACCGGAGCCTGGGAGCTGGAGGCTATGGAGAGCCATGATCATGCCATTGCACTCCTTCCTGGGCCTTCTTGGGCAACAGAGAGAGACCCTGAGAAAGAAAGAAAGAAGGAAAGAAAGAAAGAAGGAAAGAAGGAAAGAAAGAAAGGAAGGAAGGAAGGAAGGAAGGAAGGAAGGAAGGAAGAAAGGAAGGAAGGAAAAGAAAGAAAGAAAGATGTCCTTTTCAATGTTCCTAATTGAAAACAATCTCATTTGGGCATTGGAGAAATAAACAATGGAACAATCATTTAATAAACACCGTCTGACCATGAAGAAGGTTGGGGAGATTCCCATTGCTGGATTGCCAACAATCTATGAAGTGAAAAGTGAAAAGGGAGTGTTTATCGATTCCCCGCATCCAAAATATCATGACATGCGGTCAGCCACATCCTCTCAGCAGTCCCCCGAGTGACCACGTGTCACGACGGCCATTGCATGTTTACCTCCACCTGGAAGCAGCCCTTCACTCTTCCTCCTCTTTCTTAACTGCTCCTCTAGCATAAAAGTCTTCACACAACAACCAAACTGAGTCTGTAAAAACACAAACCAGAGAAGGATAGCATCCAAACCACTACCTGTGGTCTGTGAAGCTCTATCTGTGCTGGCCGCTGCCTGTCACTTACAGTCATCTCATCCTACACTCCACCCCGACACTGGCTGTCTTGCTGATCCTCGCACCAATGTTATTTCTATCCTTCAGCCTTTCACCTGCTGTTCCTCTGTTGTGGACAGAGGGGATCTCACTTCCTAACTCTAAGAAGCCTAACAGTTACTTCTGTCTTAGTTTCTCTCCAAATGCCACCTCCTGAGAGAGGCTTCTAGTGGTTAAAATCACCCGCCCACCATGCCATCATCATTCTCCAATCCATGAGCGATTTTTTTCCTTTATGACTATCTTACCACTCCTGTCTTTATCTTACATGTAAATCTATTTACGTGTTTACACTTTGTCTTCTCTCCAGAATGTAAGCTCCAGGAAGGCGCATATGACCGATGACTCTATTCCCAGTACCTGCAAAACCACTTGCCACAGAAACTCAGTAGATATTTTATTAAATAAACACATAAATTTGTAGGCTCACATACCCTTTATTAATAGTGGATATTCACAGGCAGGTAGAATTGTAGATGTCTTATTCTTTTGTTTTATGGTCTGGTTTTTCTGATCTCGAAAGAGCAAAAGTTAATCTTGTAATTTTGAAAAGCAATTTAATTTCTCTTATCTTAAATAAATAATAAATAAAGGAACCAAAATAGAATCTAACCCTTCAAGGAGCCAGTAAGAACCTCTCATAGTCCACTTTTCCAATGACATCTCAATTGGTAATGGGGCTTTCTTTACCCTTTGAGTCAATTTTGGACACCTTTCCTTGAGACTATTGTTACTCAGTCTAGAAAAAGACAAAAAAAGTTAAGTTTAAAAGAGTCAGATGTTTAATTTCTTATGCTGGAGTTTACCAGAAAGACTTGGAAGGTAAATTCAGGCTTTTTGTTTTGCCAGGGTTGGGTTATATTAACTTAAAAAAAAAAAAAAAAAACAGAGAGATCTTGGTCTAAAAGAAATGTCTTCTGGTATAGACTCCTTCTCTATTGAACTGTTGTTTTAAGTCCCAAGGACTTGGAAGGTGAATTTATTCTCTTTGTCTTGCCAGGGTTAGGCTATATTAACTTTAAAAAAGAAAAGAACTAAAAAAAAATTGGTCTTAAAGAAATGTCTTCTAGTATAAACTCTTTCTCTATTAGGCTGTAGTTTTAAGACCTGTTTAAGTTTAAATCTCTGTTTACCTCCAAAATAATATTGACTGCAAGACAAAGGATGACTTTGGCATTTTCAAATATTTTTGAGTGTGTAAGACCTTGAGGGAAGAAGGTAACTGATAAACAGTCATCTGTACTTAAGAGGACCTAAAGGAGGCTCTTAAAAGAATTCCAAAGATCAAAAGTAAAAAATGATGACTTCATCCTGGCCATGTCACTTAGGAGCAGCAATTTATCTGAGAACTTTGACCAAAAGTGAGAGACTCCCATGTAAGCCTAGAGCAGATGTTAACTAAACCTATAAAGCTAAGTCAGAATCTGTGACAGCAAAGGAAAATTCTATTACCTATATGAACATACCTTTTTTTTTCAAAAGCGCCTGAACTTATAATGATTTGTGGCAAATGTTACATCTGTTTATTTTCAGAACAAGATGTCAATTCAGGAAAATGTTTTAAGCCAGCACTGGTGAATATCAGTCTCATGAAAGAGTATGATTCTATGGAATCATTTCACGTGGAAAATGCCCCATTTTATGCAAGTATCTGAAATCACCTTCTACATCCTTTTGAGGATTTTCCAGGAGAAAATATGTGTAATATTCCAATTGACATATTAGTGGAAGCATCGTAGACTTTGTGGGCAACATGGAAAATATATTTTTTAATGTATCTCAGAAACTTTTGCAGCACTAAAGCTAAAGAATGAATTCAAATGCTCCAAAAACACTCATTTGTTTTCTTCTCAAGTTTCCTGAAACAAAGTGCTCAGATGAAATATTTGACTACATGAAATCATTTATTTTGGTAGCATTTCCACCATTAACCTTAGATCATCTCCTAAAGACAGTCAGGAAAGAAACAAATAAACACAGCTCATTCATCATGAAGCGTGATAATAGGACATTTTATAAACAGAGTGTTTTCTATTCAGAAAGAAACCATGTAATTTTAACAAGGTACACAGTGGGTATTATCCAGCCAAGTACAAAGCATTCACCTCAAAATATTTATTGATATTATTTATACTATAATTATCACAAAAGAAGGCTGAGACTTATGATTGAGCCGGAATAGATGGATGCTTGCCTGACCTTTATGATGATCCTTTGGTCCTGAAATTTACCAAAGTATAAGTGTAATTATTTAAATTAAGAAATCCATAAGACTTCATTGAATACCCACTATGTTTCTAGCCAGTTCCAGGTAATTCAAATGATTTAAATATTAGACACTGTTTCTTCCATGTGAAAGAGAATAGAAAGCTTATTCACTCTCTTCACGTGTCCATAAGGGAGTTTCTGTTCCTTGAAAGAATATTAGAGTAGTGCTTCAATAATATCTTTCTATGCCTTCAATGATAACAATGCCTACATTGAAGAGGTGTTGCATCTTCATAAGCCTGGCCTAGAATCCCTTCTCTATTCTAGGCCATCCAGCCCACATGGTGGATACATTCTCTTCTTTCTTTTTTTTTCCGTGTAGTTTTTGTTCTTGGGTGGGGGCCTAGGCCTTGGCAGCAAAAGTCCAATCTAGAAACTCTCTTGTCGCAGTATTGGTACCCAACAAGTGTGAGGCAGTCTTTTCTTTCAGATAGCTGAATGAGTGACCCTGAAAATCCTGTAAAATGTAAATTGTAATAGATTTGTTGAAAGGATAAAATGAATTAATATACGTAAAATACTTTGTTTACTATTGGGTAAGACCCCCATTTTCTTACTCTATGTGGGTTCTGAGCTACAGACTGGGGAGGTATTGAGAATCCAGATTACCTTAGAACATAAGCTCCATGATGGCAGGAATTGTGTTCTTTTCATCACCCCTGACATTTCAAAAGCTAAAACAAGGCCTGTCATATAGTTGATGCTCAGAAATTTTATCAACTGAATAAATTATCTGTTGTTGCAGGACCAGGCCAAATTCTTCTACTCACTTTGTCTTACCTCAATCTTCATGTCTCTGAATCTATTGTCAGTTTGTTAATTGGTTGTGAGTTCGGTGGGAGATGGATGTGATTCACTGGCCTCCTTAAACGGCACCATTGTCAATAGACCATGAACTGGCTGGAAAACAGACTTTAATATGAAACAATAATAGACTAGGAAGTGCCATATCATATTGATATTGACCATTAGTACATTAGGGACTCAGTCAGAAAAGGAATTAGTGAAAAGTGGTGTGGTCCAGAACTTGAGCTAAGCTTTAAGATAATGACAGATTTAGACATTCAGATAAGTAAGCATACCAGAAATTCACTGTCATTGGCTAAGGGAAAGGATCCCTTGTATCTTACTTCTTATTGTATCACAATGTCTAGCACATAGCTGACACTCACTCAATAGTAATTGAATGAACGGTATTGGATGGTAACATCAAATCAGCTGAATATAATGTAGTAGAAACACAATGTCATTGGAGCATGACAGAGCTGCATTTGAACTCTAGTTTCACTATTTAATAACTTTATGACTTCGGACAAAGTGACTTAATGCTGTTAGTCTCAGGTTTCTGACCTGAAAAAAAATTATATAGTGGGAGTATCTTCATAAGAATGATAAAAAGTTTTAGTGGGTGCTATGCTGTGTGCTGTGGTTCGGATGTGTCCTCTAAAAAGCATGTGTTGAAACTAGATCCCCAGTGCAGTGGTATTGGGAGGTGTAGCCTAAAGGCAGTTGTTTGGGTCATGGGAGCATCATCCTCGTGAATGGATTAATGCCATTATCACAGGAGTGGATTCATTATCAACAGAGTGGGTTCCTTTAATAAGGATGAATTCAGCCTCTCTCTGTCTCTCTCTCTCTGTCTCTCTCTCTCTGTCTCTCTCTCTGTCTCTCTCTCTCTCTCTCTCTCAGCCTCCTTTGTACCAGGGGATGACACAGCAAGAAGGCCCTCTCCAGATGTTAGAACCTCAGTCTTTGACTTCTCAGCCTCCAGAACAGTGAGAGATAAGTTTCTGCTCATTATAAATTAGTCAGTCTGTTATGGTATTCTGTTTCAGCAGCACGAATGGACTAAGACACTATGTTACTCTGATTTCTGCTGGGAGTGCCACTGGCTGACAGCTTCAGCTCTCAACGTAATCTAAGAAATGGCCTCAGTCAATGTACTATGCTACAACTGGCTCCTACTGTCTTGTAGGGGTCAATTGTGGCCATCTATTTCCAATTCTGTGTTCATTTGGCAGCTAGAAATCAGCCATGGTGGGAGTATTTATGCAAAAAGCCAGCATGTTTTTTTTTTTTCTGAAAGGGCCAGATAGTAAAAATTTATGGCTTTGCAATACTATCTGTTGCAATTACTCAACTGCACCATTATAGCAACCATGGATAACATGTGAACAAATAGGTGTAGCTGACTTCCAATAAAACGTTACTTACAAAATCAGGTGGTAGACCAGCAGGCTGTGGTTTGTCAATGGCTTCTTTACATCATGAAAATTAGTAAACATTATAAATAAGTTTTTTTTCACATTCAGATTGACAGTTGTTAAACATTTACCCGTCCATCACAAGAAGTGAATTCACCCAAGGTCACATTCCCTTTCCAAGGGCAAATTGAAACTAATGTCTGTTTAATGTGGAAACATGAGATTAAAAAGCAGACTCTTGGCCAGGCACGGTGGCTCATGCCTGTAATTCCAACACTTTGGGAGGCTGATGCAGACAGATCACCTGAGGTGGGGAGATTGAGATCAGCCTGACTAACATGGAGAAACTCTATCTCTACTAAAAATACAAAATTAGCTGGGCGTGGTGGTGCATGCCTGTAATCCCAGCTACTCTGGAGGCTGAGGCAGGAGAATGGCTTAAACCCGGGAGGCATAGGTTGCGATGAGCTGAGATCAGCGCTATTGCACTCCAGCGGGGACAACAAGAGCGAAATTCTGTCTCAAAAAAATAAATAAATAAAAAAAATAAAGGCAGACTCTTTGCCCATCTTACACAACTAAGAAAGGTCATCCCAGCTTAAAAGCTCCCTATGGGGTATATTGAGGGCATTGTTGTGATTGTATTGCAGCTTAATTTCTTTGTCTGTATAACCCTGCTTCATTCTCTTCTCCTTCCCCCGGCATCTGCCCTTACCTCCCTTCCTGGCCACCACAGCACACCAAAACTTAGGATGAAGTTACACCCTGTCCTGCTCAGAGAAGCACTTGACCCACTAAAGGAGGAGAGGGACTATCTAAATATGCCAGAGGACTTAGCCAAAAAAATTGGCAGGAGCTGGGAGAGTACATATGAAATTAGATTCTGAAGATGTGATTCATCAAGGAAGTGGAAAATCCAGTTAGGTAAGAAAGAGTTTATCAATATGTGAGCATTCCTCCAGAATATAGCATTTGGCACACTATCAGTGACCATAGAGTTAGAACTAACACATTGGTAGGATATATTTTTTACCCTAAAGAAAGGGATGACCCACAGTAAGGGAAGCGTAAATTTCAGAGTTGCCACAGCAGATATTTCAGTTATGAGTTTGCCTTTCCTACCCACAGACCCCCAGCCAGACACACCCACTGAGTGCTTACAGAATGTTTGATCTACTGATACATGATCACACCAGAGGACACAGCAAGAGACTCTTGAATTAAGACTGCCACTTGGACACTTTGAGTTTCTTGTGGTCAAATGCATGACAGGCAAGAAAAGCAGTCACTATCCTGGCTGAAAAAGTCATGATTATCATAAGCTTAGACCGTAAAACACAAAAGGTGGAATGACCCAGACTGGCAGGGTTAATTAGAATGAGGGAATCTAAGACTAGACAGAAGACCATGAGGAAAAGTTGTGGCCTGAAAAGCAGCTACAATGGCAACTAGTTCATTATACTGTGTTCTTCTTGTAAGGTTTTCCAAGACAAAATGTCCTCTCAGAAACCTACAGCTGCCTATATAGAACTTATGGAAAGAAGAGGATCTGAACTAAAGGGGTGGACTGTAGTGGATGCTGTGTTGCACCGCCCTGAATCTCCAGTTGGGACTAAAGGTCCAGTTTCACCAGGTGAAAAAAGTTTTGATGGGTTATAGCTGTGACTTCTCCCTGGAAATGGAACAAAGTCAGAAATCCCTGAATCCCATAGCTCTTTGATGAGGGGATAAAAAAGGAAGCCCCTCTTGCTCCAACTCAAGACAATCCTAACAGGTCATCTCAGTTCACAGTTTTTTATGGGATTAACTGGGGCCATTAGTGCTACTGCAAGCAGCTCCAATTCTCTGTCTATTCCTTTCCTTCCCCCACAGATGTTAAAACCAAGAGCACTCTCTAATAGACTTTCATAATAACCTCAGTTACAAAGTTGGCTTCCTCAGGTACCTGATCTGAAACATGATTAAATGAAATGATGTCCCTAAAGTGCCAGACATTAAAAAGGATCTTATGATATGTGGGTTTGATCTTGTAATATACCTAAGAAAACATGAGTTTCAAGCAACAGCATTTAAAATGGTAAAAATAACAACACCTATTATTATTATTATTTTTTTTTTTTTTTTTTTTTTTTTTTTTTTGAGACGGAGTCTCGCTCTGTCGCCCAGGCTGGAGTGCAGTGGCCGGATCTCAGCTCACTGCAAGCTCCGCCTCCCGGGTTCCCGCCATTCTCCTGCCTCAGCCTCCCGAGTAGCTGGGACTACAGGCGCCCACAACCGCGCAATTATTACTAAGTGCTTACTCAATAGTAAACTAAGTGCTTTACATACATTAACTCATTTCATCCTTTCAACAAGTCTATTATAATCTACATTTTACAGAAAAGTAAAGGAAGCACAAGGGAGTTAATTAACTTTCTCAAGTTCACATGCTAATCCATTACATTTTACCAGATTGGGTTTGAATGTGGCTGTAAAAGAGACATATTTGTAAGAGAAGTTTCAGAATAATCCCTTTGCTTTTTAAGTCCTGTCAGCCTAAAATTTGAGCCTTTTAAAGATGGCAAAGATTTTCTGCTATTGTACATGAACTCATATTCATTGAAAAATCTCATCTGAAGTTATTCTGAGAGGGGAAGAGAAGCTAGTCATCTAAAGAAGTATATTACAAACAATAAACAGAGTCCATAACATTCCTCATTCTTGGAAAACACATACATCATAGGCATAATGTGTTTCTGGGATATAAAGTTGTGTAGTGACTTGCCATTAAACTAAGACCCCAAGTTTTATTTTACTTCATCCAAATAACAGCTGGCAGATGACTGGCCATTGTGACCATGCTTGGCTGAATTTCAGTAACGATGGGAGAATCAATATTCTTGCTATTTCACATAACAAAATGTACTGCATTCAGTTGAGGTGGTGTGGGTTCTGTATTTTACATTGTCAGTAATCAAGTCAATACAAAATGATACAATAAGTGTTCAGTGAGTGTTGACCATATGCTGGACACTGTGCTAGGCACTAGCATTAAGCATTAACACAGCAGATGCAACATTTTCCTTAAGGAGCTTACCGTCTAAGTACATGGATCTTAAACTTCAATTATTTCCATACTACTTTCAACATTGTTGGCATATTCACATACTGTATGTACTACAATATTCTCACCATAGCTTTAATCATCTTCTTTTATTTAAATTTACTTAAGAAAGTATATAGAACCTCTGAAAATTAAAAGGAGTTATTCTTTGCCATAAAGAGAAATCTTTCATATAAACCAATATAAAAATATAACTACTATAACTAGTTTTTTGAGATTAAGTGTTTGAAAAATAAAATCATTGTGAATTTCACTAGTGATGCGTGTGCCACATTTACTGGCCTCATAGAAGGAGGCAGGTATGAGGAGAAAGTAGGACAATGAATGGCTACTTGATGCAATGTGATAAACTAGTAAAGAACATGGAACCTAAAGCTAAACACATTTGATTCAAATTTTAGTTCTGGCACTTAGCACTTGTTAGTTATGTAACTTCAGGAAACCTTTTTCAGCCTCAATTTCCTCACCTGTAAAATGGAAATAGCATGGTATTTAACTCATTGGGTGATTGTCAAGATTAAATTAATTGAATAGCTTAGAGTTGTGGCTAGCACATCATTAGCATAATAAGAAGGTTAGTTATTATTGTTAGTATTGCAATATGCCAAGTTATGGGAGTGGGGGTGGGGCGGTCTATGCAGGGTGATTCTCAATTCTATCAGAGGGACCCAGAAAAGGCTTCACAGAGGAGATGCCCATATACATGACTGATGAGTAAGGGTTTATCCAGCCTATGAAGCAGGAGATGGTGATCATTCAGGCAGAGGACACTAAGCTAAAATCACGTCATTTTTTCTCTTCTCTGATGCACTCAATTAGTGGACATCTTTTGGTTTTGCTGCTCCCTTTCCTCCAGTGACAACACTTGGATCTTTCCTTGGATAACTATTCTTCGCTTACTCTTGGCACACATAGATAGGGTGGGACTGAATCCACTCCCAGCTCCTGATCAGGCATGTGAGTCAGATCTGTGCAACCATTCACCTGGCCATGGAGATGAGTGTGGTCAAAATTGAACCAGTCAAAGTGACTCACAGGACCCTGTATGGAACCTCTAGTAAGAAGAGTGCTAATGGTTTCCCAGGGCTGCTGTAAGAAGTACCACAAACACTTCTTTTTGTTAAGAGCAACTTAACAAAAAATTATTATCTCACTGTTTTGGAGGCCAGAAGTCCAAAATCAAGACGTTGGCAGGCCATGGTTTCCCTGAAGGCACCGGAGAAGGCTCTATTCCAGGCCACTCTCCTAGCTAGTTGGAGTTCATTGGCTTGTGGCAGCATAACTCTATCTTTTCATGGGTTTCTCCCGGGCCCCCCGGGCATGGCTGAGTCCAAATTTCTCCTTTTTATAAGGACACCAGTCATGTCGGATCATAGACTCAGCATAGTCCAGTATACTCCAGTATGACTGCATCTTAACCACTCACATCTGCAAGGACTCCATTTTCAAATAACAACACATTCTGGGGTATTAGGTGTTAGGACTCAGGAATCTGGGGAGAACCACGATGTAACCCGTAACAGAGAGGTACTCATTACACAGGATTTAAAGTTGATAATAGATAAGTCTGATGCTTCTGGGGACTCTAGATGGCAGAGAAACACCCTCCCTGGAAACGAAGCCAACTCAGAGGAAATGAGAACTGAGAGACAACAAAACAGGTTCCCACTGTCATCATCTGAGCACCTGGATGCAGCTATGCCTAAAGTTTGATCCCCGAACTTTCCAAGTACAGGAGCCAATAACTCCTTCATTTTTTTAAAGCTGACATTAGTTAGAGTTGGGTTTCTATAACATTGAAATAAAATAGTCCAGTCGAAAATAAAATCTTAAGCCACTTAGATTTTTTTAAAATTGTATAAATAAATTCTAGGATCCATAAGAGAAAAGGATGGGTTTGTTAAAGAAATAGGAACTTTAAAACAGGTTTAAGCCAATTTTGAAGAGCCACCCCTTTTTAGACACATCCTTTTATATCTTGTTTAGTAACTGTTAGTAGTTTGTGACATTTCTAGTCTGTCCTGGGTGTTACTAGTACCTGACAGGTCAGGCCTGTCACCTCCATAAAAGCAATGAGCATCCATATCAGCAAACTCTATGGTGTGGAGTCCCTTTGAGAATTACTGATGTCACACTAAATCTCATCAGCTGTATTTATTCTCTCTTCATCTCTGCCATTTGAGGCTCTTCAAAAAAAGAGGTCTGATTATTTTTACATGAAGATAGCTTCTCCCTGCTCTTGTGATTTGAAAATTGTAAACCAAAGCTTAATTCTAGGAGAGTTCATTTGTCCTCATGGCAAGTATAATTAAAATATAAATCTCTAGGGGGAATACCTGGAAAATTAAGGTTATTGTTGACATTATTATTAATTAATAATTATCAAATACTCACTTTAAAAAATGATTAGCCTTTAGATTTTGATAGCCTCCATTATCCTCATTAGGTAATAGTGAAATAAAGATGAATGAATCCTCAAGCTGATGAATTAATGATTAAGGCAGTCCAGAAGAATTCAACCTAGATTCTATATCCAGCAGGCTTCCGCATCAGCCTGTGGCATTCTCTTAGCTGGTTAGATTTTGAGTAAGTGTTCGAATGAGATTAACTCTTAGAGCAGTGATTTCATCAGGAGATAAAGTCTGATAAGTAAAGAAGAAAAAATACAAAACCACATTAAATCTGCGATATCCCACTGAGGGTCCCCAGAAGGTGATACCAGAATGCAGCCTGCGTGAGGTTTCTGAAACACCCTTCTATAATCTTGTCACAAGCAAGAGAATTTTCTAAGGAAACATCTAATGATGCTGATAAGAACCATGCACATGAATCAATGAGGAACCTAGACCTCTTGGTTTAGATTTGGTATGACAGTATTGTGTGTTAAATAAATACCAATAAATTATTAAAACATATTGGTTGTATCGTAACACAGAGCCTTAACAATGTATTATGTCAGCATGTACAGCTCTCGCTCAGGGAAATTCTCCATCTCTTTAATTCAAGCATTGACATTCTGTGCCAGCACAAAGCTTTTTTTTATTTGAGATTGACACATGTCTAAAACTGCTTAGATTTTGTGTTGTGCTCTTAATACTTGAAACCTGGCAAATGAAATTCTATGCCACTGTGCATGAACAATGCTTTACAAAAAAAAAATCTTAGCCTGGGGGTTCAAGTTGAGGATTGGAGAAACAAAAAGTGCTTTCACTACTATTGCTTCAAGTTGGGGGAATAATTACTTTGCTTGAGGAAAAGGGAGGGCCATTCCTAACCCCTTGGAAAAACAGTATGTTTGTCAGGCCTTAAATTAGATCATTAAATTCAAGAAGGGTGTTGTATATGGATCCTGGTCATGTCAACGTACGGGCTGCCTGTGTCATGGTGAGGATGTGTTAGTCCTCATCTGATAACTATTCCGGGGAGCTTTTTTGCTCCTGTTTTATTCTGACATGCCTGGGTAATTGTGGTAACCCTGATGAACTCTCCTTTCTCTAACTGAGGATTAACTTCCTCCAGTTTACTTTCCAAAGGCATTATTATGCCTTCTACTTTGGCTATAGTTTAATTTTCATGAGATTTTCTCAAAATAACTTGTCAGGCATCAAACATTACTTAATGCCCTTGAATGTCACCATGTTACTGATTGGGATGGGGAGTCTGGCCAAAGCCGGGACTCCCTGGGTAAGTGTGGATATCAAATCTCACACAGCACTTTGGCATTTAGCATATCCACAAGGTTGTCCCTATATTCAGTTTTTTTGTTTTGTTTTGTTTTGTTTTGTTTTGAGACGGAGTCTCGCTCTGTCACCCAGGCTGGAGTGCAGTGGCCGGATCTCGGCTCACTGCAAGCTCTGCCTCCCGTGTTCACGCCATTCTCCTGCCTCAGCCTCCCGAGTACCTGGGACTACAGGTGCCCGCCACCGCGCCTGGCTAATTTTTTTGTATTTTGAGTAGAGACAGGGTTTCACCGTGTTCGCCAGGATGGTCTCGATCTCCTGACCTCGTGATCCGCCCGGGTTGGCCTCCCAAAGTGCTGGGATTACAGGGGTGAGCCACTGCGCCCGGCCTATATTCAGTTTTTGATGCAACAGTTTTGTTTCATTCTCAGTTGTCGGGAAGAAAAGAAAGAGTTTGCTTAAGGTTGAAAATATTTTTGGATAGTGGTCTAGATGCTTCTATGGGACAATATAGGGACCACGAGCATAATGAGCACACATTCTTTAGTAAGGAACTTCAACCTTTTCTGCCTTACCGCTCAATATCCATTTCCCATCCTCCAGTGCACTAAACAGCCATCCCAGGTGACCTACCATTTCCCCAAAAAGCCGTTTTGCTTCAAGCTTCCGTGCCTTTGCACACGCTGTCTTTGCTATTTGAAGTGCTTTCCCCATCTTTTGAGAAAATTCCTATCTGTTCTTTCAGAATCAGCTCCGGAATCTTTATGAGATCTCTGCTGCCTGAAGAAGCACCCCACTGTGCTTAATTTATAATGAACCTCTTCAAATTGCTTACCTCTTGTTTTTACCTCCTCAAATTTCTGCTTCTGGAAGGGTGAGGTCAATTGGAACAGCCGTCGGGAGCTGTTACTGTACTCCCAGTCCTGGAGTCAGTGATCGAGGCATCAAGCCATTTACTCCATGTCGAAGCAACACTCTATGGGCTATTATCCCCATTGTTCAGATGTGAATCCTGAGACTCTGAGAAGTAACTTGCCTGGTATCACATAGTTAATAAGTCACAGATCCAGGACTCAATCCCCTGAAGCTGACACCAAGTTTGACACAATTGATTTATCACCACAGTAAAATATTTTGTTTTCCTCACTTCTCCTGCAGCACTTGATATATAGTTGGTGCGGTGATAAATGAGCAAACGTTTGGATTATAAAGCCGTTTGTTATGCTATATAGTCCATTCTACATTGGGAGATGGAATGTAAAATGATGTATAATACAGTCTTCTATAATGGAGACTATTAAGATAGAACAGAGGGGGCCTGGCGCGATGGCTCACGCCTATAATCCCAGCACTTTAGAAGGCCGAGGAGGGCAGATCACGAGGTCAGGAGATCGAGACCATCCTGGTTAACATGGTGAAACCCCGTCTCTACTAAAAAAAAAAAAAAAAAAAAAAATTAGCCGGGCGTGTTGGCACTCACCTGTAGTCCCACCTACCCGGGAGGCTGAGGCAGGAGAATGACGTGAACCCGGAAGGCAGAGCTTGCAGTGAGCAGAGATTGCGCCACTGCACTCCAGCCTGAGTGACAGAGCAAGAAAAAAAAAAAAAAAGAACAGAGAGAATATTGACAAAATCATAATAGTAATAGCGATGATAGTTTACATTTTGCATATGTGCTCTGTGCCAGCTACTGGTCTACACCTTATGTAACTCTGCATGAAGCTCTATAGATGAGCTTCAGGAAAGTTAAGGACAAACTGAGGAGCAAATGTTAGTAACAGCCAGCGTCAAATCTTGAACTTCAAATTACCCCAAAGCTAGCATACTGGAAAAACCATACAGACGCACAGGAAGCAGGCTGTTGATGTAAACCGTTTGTATTCAACATGCTCCATTTTGCAACAGATAAAGTCCTTTGCCTGTAATTTAGATAGTTTAAGTTCTCACTGTGGCTTCGCTACCCAGGAGTTGGGTGATCCGAGGTAAGTAATTTTTCCTTTTTGGTTTCAGTTTTCTTAAAAATTCCATTCTGGTTCTGAGACTCGATATGCTCCTAATAAGTTATGCAACAACCTGTAGTAGCTAGTGGACCCTTCCTGTTTCTCAGCTACAAGCCTTTGACAGCTCAGGGATATGGCGTTTGTCACCCTCTGCCTGGACACTTCTTTCCCACTTCTCCCATGTGGCTTACCCTTCAGGTCTCAACCCAAATGCCACCTCCCAGAGAGAACATCTCTGACCTCAAGTTAACCTCCCCATTACTTCCCCTGCAGGGTTTCCAGAAGTTGAAATTATTGCAATTATTCCTTCACTTGCTTTTTCCCTGCTCTCACCACTGAAACACTAGACCCTGAGGACAGGGCTCTGGCTGTCTTTTTCACCATGGTAAACTCATGCCTCAGACAGTGCTTCGCACTCACTAGGTGCTCAGTAAATATTTTTATTGTTACTGTTTTCAGTCATTCTAAGTAAAATAAATGTTGTTAGTGTTTTCAGTGATTCCAGAGAAAATCAGCCAAAACTTTCGTGCTTCACACATCTTTATAAATTTCCATTTTCACTGGATGCTCATTTCTCAATACCTGTAGTTACCTTTCTACCCCACCCCATTCTCAATCCTTCAAACACAGTCCTGCTTTCCATACAGGTGGGGGAAAGGCATGTGGCTGGCTGATTAAGCCATTAGCCAGGCAAGCAATTCTTTCCTGAGAAAGTGAGTCATTGCAGGTTCAGAAACTAGGCATTCACACTGGAAACCACCCGGGCAACTCTGTTCTTGAGTACCCTTGCCTAATGTGGTTTAGTGAAAACCTTTGCATTGCTTTTAATTCCCTCTTAAAGTAATGCATACCATTTAATCAGGGTTCCCACCCTTCCTATTGTGAGAGCCAGGGACTGGTTTATAAAACACGAAGACAAGAAAGAGCAGTTGACTCAAGACCTACTGGCGGGTTCTGCTTGCCCTGCTGAGGCGCCTTTGTTTGTGGAACTGCATTGTTTTGTTTCTGTGGTTATATTTAGAGCAGTGCACAGAGAAGGGAAAGGGGATGGGAAATGAATTAGTTTACAAATATGTTGGTGATATAATTAAAAGGGCAGGAAGATGCCATGTAAATAAATAGTAATGGGGGGAAGGGAAGAGCTGAGGGAGAGAAGACTGAGGAAATTCAGGAAATATGGGGCTTCACGAAGAGCAATAAGGCTGCTTGGCTGTGAAGGTCAGGCTGTCCCCAAGCACTGCCAAGTGTCCAAGGCACATTTCCTAGACAAGAGGACATTATAACGAAGGAATCCACCTGAAGTTTTCTCTCATCACCACAAGGAAAGAACTTTTCAAGCATATTCTAGGCAAATCCTTTTCTTTTTTTTTTTTTCCGAAAAAAATTCAAAAGTAGTAATAGATGTTTTGATAAATGAATAGCTACCACTGATGAAGGCTTGCATTGGCAGAGTTAAAAGCCCTTTCACGCATTTAATTCACACAGCAGCACTCTGAACTAAGTACTGTTATTATTCCCATCTTTCAAGTGATAAAACTGAGGCAGGGATGTGAAGCCACTTGCCCAAAGTTAAACAGGTAGGAAGAAGCAGAGCTAGCCCTGGAGGTCATTCTGCCTTGCTCCAAACCCATTACCTTAACAACCTCGCTCTCCTGCCTCTCCAAAATTTAAGTCTTTTTAGAATTAACCATATGAAATTGCCAATCTTGGGTCATTTTTTTATTTACGAAAAGTGGCAATTTCACGTGATTCAACCTAATGCAAAATTGTAGAAAGTATGGAATTCTTCCTCCCGCTGTCCAAAAATGTGTACTTCTAGAACTTCCCAGTGCACACACCTACAATGGCACACCTAGACAGATGTCCATAATTCTACATTGTGTTGTTTACAAGACTGGGAAAGTATGCTCAAAAACACTCCTTGGACAACAATGCACAGATATTCTTGTGCACATGTGTGACTATTTCTGGAGGCTGGCTATCTGGAAGCAGAATGCTAAATCATAAACTTTCCCTCAGGGCATGGCAGTTCTTAAAATTCTGCTCTCCTTGCATCAGTCATTCAAATTTCCAGGTGCTAGGTTCATAGAGGGAATGCCAACTCATTTGAGCCAATGAGGTACGAATGCTGGATGCATGGGGGTGGACCCAGAAAGACTTTTGAAGAAGTAACCCCAGCAATGACCTTCCCTCTGACCAGAACATAGATATCTCAAATTTATGAATATGATTTCCTGCCTCAAAAAGGTCAGAGATCACTGTGAAGCTCTGGTTTGTTTCATCAAGCCCAGAGAGATACGTTGAAGGGGTGGTGCTGACCTCAAGGGTCTTCGCTGCCTGGAGATGAAAGGCCTGTGAAGGTCAAAGACCTCTGTTAAGTCAATATCCTACACAGTGATAGCTCTCTGGTACTCTGATCTTCAATGACTCAGCTCCCTGGGGATCGCATGCTCCTCAGACTGATGTGATGTTGGTTCTCGGGTGTTTAATGTCATCTGTCTTGATCTCCTGGTTCTCTTTTACCTGGCTCATGCTAGCCTACCTGGGATTGCAGCTGACTGATCATTTGAGTACATTGGGTGTTCATTTCTGAGACTCAGAGCTGTACTGCCTGGCTTTGTGCAGCTGTTGGGATTCCCTGTTCTTGGATGGAGACTGTCTCGACTGTCTATTCCCTGGATGCCAGCAGTAACCTGCCCTCTGACGATCTATTCCACTCCAGTCAATTTCAACCCAGCAACAGGATGATGGTTTCTAAAATACATGTTAGATTTTAATCACTCCTCTGCTTCCTCATAATTCTTTTTTTTTGAAATAGATTCTCTCTCTGTCACCCATGCTGGAGTGTAGTGGCATGATCTCGGCTCACTGCAACCTCTGCCTCCCGGGTTCAAGCGATTCTTCTGCCTCAGCCTCCCTAGTAGCTGGGACTGCAGGTGTGTGTCACCATGCCCAGTTAATTTTTGTATTTTTAGTAGAGACAGGGATTTACCATAATGGCCAGGCTGGTCTCGAACTCCTGACCTCCAGTGATCCTCCCACCTTGGCCTCCCAAAGTGCTGGGATTACAGGCATGAGCCACCACTCCCAGCCTGTGGCTTCCCATAATTCTTAATAAAATACCAACTCCTTCCCATGGCCTATACAGTCCTACCTGATATGGCCCCTGCTGCTCCTTCTTAGGCCCCACCTCATACTAATTTCCACAAACTCCTGGGCTCTAGCCCTATGCACCTGTCCACATCTTTAGGGAACCATGTTTATTTCTTCACACCCCTCCAAAGTCATTAACTTGCTGTTCCTTCTTTAGGAAAACTCTTTCCCTTAATTTCCCATGGGTGGTTTAATCTTTCCATCTCTGAAATCTTCTTTTGTTGTTGTTGTTGTTTACTTATTATTTTCTGTTTCCTTAATAAATATTCACCCATAAAAGCAGAGCCCTCTTTTGTGTATTTCACCAGTGTTTAGAATGATACTTGGCACTTCTTAGGAGCATGCTAAATGTTTGATGCAAAAGTGAATGAAGAAATGAATGTGTCTTGGGTTTCTGTTTTCAAAGAGCCGGTAGTAATTATTAAGTAAAGGATTTCCTTTGGCTAGTCTTTAGCAGACGTACTTCTTTCCAGAGGGAGGAAGAGAAAGTGGATAGGTTTGTTAGGTTAACAAAGCTATATGTTTAAAAACGTTCATCATCATTTCATATTAAAGTGAAACAATGTAAATGCCTTTGTTAGGAAAAGCATCCAAAATTGTCTGGAATAACACAGAATAGAAATCTGTTACCAGAATCAGATTACCCATAAGAACGGGCACGAATGGTGACTAAGAGTGTGCAAATAAAAAGAGTTAATTCCAGAACAATGTGTTTGGTATTACAACATTTGTTATTTAAAAAATAATAAACTAAGAGATTCATATCTGCATTGACATTGTAAAAGAATTTAGGGGAAAAACTGGTTATCCCTGAAAGATGAATAATAGAAATGTTTTTATTGTCCATTCCACATGTTTATAGTTGTTTAAAAGGACTGTGTATTTCTTTCATTAAGTAGGTAAGACACCAAAGGGATATATAAAAAACCAGCACAAGTTCAATCTAAAAAAGAAAAAGTAGAGAACGACTATTTCTAAAGCAAGTAGAAACAATGATTCATAAACTGGGCAATGATTAAAAAAAAACAAACCAGGCTTAAAGATGTGACAGGCTGTGATTAGACAGTCCAAATCCTTCAACCAACCCCTGGCTCTATACAACAGCCTTTGTGGCTTAACTGGTGCTAAAAAAGTGCTTCTTCAAGCTGATGTTAGACTGCTCTTCAGAAAGAAAACTGAGCAAACCATTTTATTTTATTTTTATTTATTTATTTATTTATGCATGTATTTTGAGATGGAGTCTCGCTCTGTCACCCAGGCTGGAGTGCCATGGCGCTATCTTGGCTCACGGCAACTTCTGCCTCCTGGGTTCAAGCAATTCTCCTGTCTCAGCCTCCTGAGTAGCAGAGATTACAGACACCCGCCACCAAGCCCGGCTAATTTTTGTATTTTTAGCAGAGACAGGGTTTCACCACGTTGGCCAGGCTGGTCTCAAACTCCTGACCTCAAGTGATCCGCCCGCCTTGGCCTCCCAAAGTGCTGGGGTGAGCCACCATGCCTGGCACAAAGCAACATTTTAATAACACTTTTAGAAGTTTCTTTCACTTGTAGGTTTTCCCTCTGTGACTTACTGATACTCTCAGGTCTGCCTTCCTCCCTTTGTACTGGAGATTCGAGTACAGCCTTGTGCCAGTTTCCTGTTTCCAGGCTGCTGGTGTTATCATCACTGCTCACTTCTCTCCTTCCCTGTGGGAAGCTGACTTTTGTCTAATCTTTCATTCTCAGCCTCTGAAGTTGCGGCCAGAAAAGGTAAGGCATCAGAGAAACCTAAAATAGGAGACAGAGGGGTCTTCAAATGATAAAAGCATACTTTGGAATTGAACCTGGACTAAGGGATTGAGACATACATGTGGGCCTACACTTGGTGACTTCAATCATGTAACGACAAAGCAGGACGGATGAGGACGGGACCTGTCTTAGTGGGTGGCTGATACACAATAGAAACTTACTGCTCACAGTTCTGGAGGCTGAGAAGTCCAAAATCAAGGTACTGGTGTATTGGGTATCTGGTAAGGGCCCCAACTTCTGGTTCACCTAGGGCACCTTCTTGCCACATCCTCCATGGTGAAAGGGCTAGCTAGGTCTCTGTTATAAGGGCACTAATTCCATTTGTAAGGGTTTCACTCTCATGACTTAATGAAATCCCAAAAGGTTCCACTTAATACCAACACATTGGAGATTAGGTTTCAACATATGAATTTTAGGGAAACATACAGACCATAGCGGGAGCCCATATTCATATCTTACTAATTCATTCAACAAATATGTATTAAATGCAAGCTACAGGCCAGTTACTAGGTTATGAGTGGGGCACACAAGCAAAGCAGATGGGCTCCTGGCTCTCTTGGGCTCCCAGTCAAACTGGGAGGTGAACAATAGTTACCAAAAAAGAAAGTATGATTGCAAACTATGAAGGACTGTGAAAAAATGAGCATGGTTTACATGAATGTAAAACACATGTATGTAAGTCTCTGACTTAGTTCAGGGGGACAAAAGAAGGCTTTCTGGAGGAAGTAACTTTTGAGTGGTGGTGTGAAGGATAAATGGGAGCAAACAAGGCAAAAGCAAAATAAACAACAAACAAGCAAACAACAACAACAACAACAACAAAAAACAGCAAGTGTAGAGGACCTGTGAGGATAGGGTGCCTGTCACCCTGGAAGGATTGAAAGCAAGCCCAGGTGGCCGCAGCACGGAGATGCAGGGTGTGCCTAGTCAGAAGAGCAAGGCTGATAAATATTGCAGCCAGCAGTTAGCTGCTGACTGGGATTGCAGGGGTTCTCTCTGGATGCCAAGTGAAAGTTAGAACAGACTCATTAGCTCTCTTTTCAGTCCCTTTTTGTCTCTTTGCACTCCTAAAAAGGAAGCCACCTCTGATCCTTGACTTTCCCCTAATCTTACTTCCTGAGAACTCCCATTTTTCTCAATCAAACCCACTAGTCCTGTTGTAATAATAAGAAAGAGGACCCTTTCTACTCCCCGAAGCATTGAAAGAACACCTTAAACTGCGTGCAGTATCCACTTTTCCCCATATATGATAACCCATGGCTGTGATCCACACAGAAATGTTTACTGAGTGTTTACAATGTCAGGAATCAAGGGAGATGCTGGGAGTCCGTAAACATGTATGGTCTTTGACCACATGGAGCTTGCTGTCTACCGCAGTGATTTTTCAAAGAGTGGTCCCTGGACCAGCAGCATCTCCATGACCTGGGAACTTGTTAGGAATGCAGATCACTACGTCCCACTCCAGATCAACTGAATGAGAAATTCTGGGGTGGCACGCAGCAATCTGTGTTTTAGTAAAGCTTCCACATAATACGGCTGCTGGTAATGTTTGAGATCTAGTGGATATTTGTTTTGGTAGATTTTAACTTAACGGAGCACTCTCAGAGACATTATTTTCTTCCATATTCTGATTTAATTATTTAAATTTCAAAATGTGAAATATTTCAAATGTACAGAAAATAAGACACCAATGTATACCCATTTTCCAAATAGTATGAATGCTATCACTTTGTCGTATTTCCTTCAGGTATTATTTTAGTTTTTGGAAAACACATGGAATTTTCCAGGTTCAAATGCAATTCCACCTCCCATTTCTTTTCCACCCCATTCTTCCAAAGAAATCACCACTATCTTGAAATCTATTTGTAATACATGATGGGTTCCATTTTTGCAAGTCTGACAAAAACAAGCTACATTGACATATCAGTGTTGTGTTTTCTACTCCTTTCTCCCGCTATTCAATACTAGGCAATCTTTGACAGCCAGGTTTAAAATATTTTGTGATTCAGAATTGAGAAAAGAGTAGACAAAGGAAGCTGTAGGTCTAGAGGAAGTAGAGGAGGACTGAGAGAAAGAGAGAGAGAAAAGTTATGTTGATTACATATTGAAGGCCTGGGAAGGAAAGGCGTCCGAAGAGGAATGGAGGAAAGATGTACAGCCAGTGATGATTAGAGTCAGGGAATTTGTTAAATGGGAAACTTTGAGGTAAGAGAGAATTGGAAAGAAGAGAGATAGGTTTTGGGAACTGTTGTCCTGGTTTGTATCTTTAATATTGCTTCATGTGTTTTGAGAGACCTGCAAAAAGACTGGAATTTTTTTTTTTTTTTTTTTTTTTTTTTTTTTTGAGGTATAGTCTCACTCTGTCACCCAGGCTGGAGTGTAGTGGTGTGATTTCAGCTCACTGCAGCCTCAGCCTCCCGGGTTCAAGTGATTCTCTTACCTCAGCCTCCCAAGCAGGTGGGATTACAGGCATGTGTCACCATGTCCAGCTAATTTTTGTATTTTTAGTAGAGAGAGAGTTGCACCATGTTGACCAGGCTGCTCTTGAACTCCTAACCTCAGGTGATCTGCCCACCTCAGGTGATCCGCCCACCTCAGCCTCCCAGAGTGTTGGGATTACTGGCGTGAGCCACTATACCCGGCCAACACTGGAATTTTAAAAATCACTACTTCATGGCTAGCTTGGGTTTCTTTGAATGAACTTCTGTGAAGGTACTAGTCCATCCGAGGCTCAAGATTTATTAGGGTTACACTAGATAAGCCACTGGCAGAGAGGTACGTAAGGAATACAAGGTTCAGCTGGGCATGGTGGCTCACGCCTGTAATCCCAGCACTTTGGGAGGCTGAGGCAGGTGGATCACAAGGTCAGGAGATCAAGACCATCCTGGCCAGCATGATGAAACCCCATCTCCACTAAAAATACAAAAATTAGCTGGGCATGGTGGCACACACCCATAGTCCCAGCTACTTGGGAGGCTGAAGCAGGAGAATCACTTGAACCTGGGAGGCAAAGATAGCAGTGAGCTGAGATCTTGCCACTGTACTCCAGCCTGGTGACAGAGTGAGACTTTGTCTCAAAAAAAAAAAAAAAAAATTTGAATACAAGATTCTCAAAGTGTGGCCCCTGGACCAGTGTTAGGGTCTGACTGTTAAATCCAGAATTGGGAAACTGTGGCCTACAGGCCAAATCTGGACACACTCATTCATCACTGTATTGCCTTTGGCTGCTTTCAACCTACAATGGCCATGTTGAGTAGTGGTGATGGAGACCCTATGGCCCATAAAGCCTAAAATATTTATTGTCTTGTCCTTTACATACAAGTTTGCTGATGGCTGACTTAAATTTTAAGCCAATAGTGCATTTTTATCTCTCTATAAGAACAGGTTCAGAGAGAGATCCATGAATCAAGTCAGGCTAGTAAAAGTCAACAAAACTTCGCAGGGCACGGTGGCTCACACCTGTAATCACAGCACTTTGGGAGGCTGAGATGGGCGGATCAACAAGGTCAGGAGATCGAGACCATCCTTGTCAACATGGTGAAACCCTATCTCTACTAAAAAAAAAAAAAAAAAATACAAAAATTAGCTGGGTATGTTGGCGGGCACCTGTAATCCCAGCTACTCGGGAGGCTGAGGCAGGAGAATCGCTTGAACCAGGGAGTTGGAGGTTGCAGTGAGCTGAGATCATGCCACTGCACTCAGCCTGGTGACAGAGTGAGACCCTGTATTAAAAACAAACAAATAAAAAAACAAAAAACAAAACAAACAAAAACAAAACAAACAAACAAAAAAACAGGCAACAAAATTCAAACCTGGGATTTTTGTTTATTTGGATAATTTATTCTGAAGTAGACTTTTCACCCTTGCTAGATGGAAATAAGAAAGCCTGAAGCTCCAGACCCCATGGACACATCTGACATCACTGTGAGGGAAGGCCTACCTAAGTCAGGAGAGATGTAAAGGAGACAGAGCTGATAAATGCGGAGAAAGAGACTGGGGCTCTGGAGCAGGCTTGCCGGAGGCTCCCGGAGCTTTGGTTACATGAGGAATATATAGTTGTCCCTTGGTATCTATTGGGAATCATTTTCAGGAAACTCCTCTCCCCTCCTTGGATAGCAAAATCCATACACTCAAGTCCTTGATATAAAATGGCATATGGTGTTTCCATAAGTCCTATGCACATCTTCCCATATTCTAGTTTAAACCATCTGTAGATGGTTTATAGTACCTAATACAATGTAAATGCTATGTAAATAGTTGTTATATTATACTGTTGACTTGCATTATTTTTATTACTGTATTGTTCTTTTTTTCAAATGTTTTCAATCCATAGTTGGTTGAATCCAGGAATGCGGGACCTTCAGATAGAGAGGGCTGATTGTATTCCAGTTGCTGGTTATTGTTCATATCACATATTGTTCACATTGTGGGGTTTCTATTACCGGCAACCTGGAGTTTCCCATCTAATTCAGAGTCTGTTATCTTCTTTATTGATTTGACCCGAGTGCCTTCCATAAAGATTTGTTAATCAAGAAGCATTTCTTGACCACTGAAGTCTACTCACAACTGTATGGATTAGTTCAGGAAAGTGAGAACACCTGCTGAAGGGTGAACACCCACCAAATAGAACCAAAAACTGAAAGAAAGGGAAAAAAAGACTAAAGGAGAAAAGAAATGAGATCACTCACCCAAGGATCATTTGAGATACTTGTTCTCCAGAGATGAACATTCTGCAATAAAGATATCAGCAAACATACAGTCAGATATGAAATGATAAATACAAATAATTTTACAAGGACTATAAAGCTCATTATTGGCAACAGGTATTTCGTGGAGAGTGAAAAAATAAAAGTGAGGGGAGGGAGAGCATGAGGACAAATACCTAATGCATGCGGGACTTAAAACCTAGATGACGGGTTGATGGGTGCAGCAAACCGCCATGGCACATGTATACCTGTGTAACAAACCTACAGGTTCTGCACTTGTATCCCGGAACTTAAAGTAAAATAAAAAAAAATAATAATAAAAACACAAAGTAAAAGACCCAGACTTTTAGTTTCTGGCTATGCCAATAACTTGTAAGTCATTTTCCCATTCGTTGATGCCATTCATCACTCCAATATTATTTATTGACCATTTACTACAAATGATAAGCACTGTTCTAAGTACTGGCCTCAATTTCTCCATCTGTAAAATTAGAGGATGAGATCAGATGATTCCTGCAATGCCTTCCCTCGCTTACCTTTTCAAGAGAATTTATCCTCCCCATGTTTCAGTTCAAATCACTGCTCGACCGTCTCCCAGCTGTGAGATATTAGGCAAGCCGTTTAATCTCTCTGCATATTCATTTCTTTTTCTTGGAAATAGGAATAATGACAGTATCTCTCTCAATGGATTGTTGTGATATTTTAATGGATTAATACATGTATTTACCACAGTTCCCAGCACATAGTGAGTGCTATATAATGTTAGTGCCATTATTAGGATCATTGTCATTATTATTATTTAATAATAATTACAGAAACTGAAGAGTTGGGTTTGAAAATGGGACTCCCCCTAGATATTAAAATAACCACATATTGCTTCATTTAGTTAGAGCTGTTCTCACCCTGCTGAGACTCTCTTTGAACATATAACCAAAGCAATTTTTTAAAAAATACCACAATGGTGTCAAATTGTTTGGGTGGTTTTCCCAGATGGGCATTTATATATACCCGCTGTTTGTCATGGACATGATACCTGTGACTCCATCAGTTCGTAATAAGCACAGTACCAGCTGCCATTTATTCGGGTGCTCACTGTGTGCCTAGCATTGTGCTAAAAATAAGCAGTGTGTTTCTCTTCATTGCAACCCCGTTGGGCAGAAATAATTACTAGACTCATGTTACTGAGAAGGAAACTGGGGATCAGGGAGGCCCAGTCCACAGCCAAGAAGTGGCGAGCGGGTCTGAGTTCATGTGTGACTCCAAAGCCCACACTGCTGAACCTGACTCTACACCACCTTTTAATTCAAAGTACCAAGATGAATAAAATTTTAAATATCCCCTGCTCTAAATGTCCTTTCCTGTAATTTTGGTTCAATTAACCAAATAAATTACATATGAAGAGTCAATCTTCTTGGACACAGTTATCCCACTTTGTTAAGATGATACATGATATATGTATATATGTATACCCTATATTTAGGTACAAATAAGTGCCCACAACTTTCTTAAATACTCATAAAATTTTTATTTAGGAGTGCGTTTTATTCATTAAGCATTAATGTATATAGATTGTTAACTATTTAACAGAAAGATTGGCATTGGTAACCACTGTTAATTGATGATCAATCATAAAGAGACAAAGCAAACTTGATAATACAGTAAAGGTCAATAGAAAGCTGGTTTGATTTGCTAAAATGTGATTGATTTACAGCCTTTCAGTATATGCATTGCACAGAGTAAGATTCACCTAGAATAGATCAAATTTAACCCAAGTTTGCTTCCATTTGATTTCATTGAGTGAAACAAGACTATATAATAGCATTCCTTCTTCCACTCACTCAGTAAATCTTGCCTTCCATGTTGGGGAAAGATTTTTTCCAGGAGTATCTACATTAGTCAAAGAACGCACCTTCTTGGAAGCCTGTCTACCTTCATTAAATGGTTTTCAGAGCTCACAATGCAACTGAATAACGTGCATTATTCAAATGGTTTTCAATGCACATGAGGAAAAGGAGGTGTGCTCAGATGGGAGTGATTTTAAGTAGCTCATCTGCACCACAGGAAATTCATTTCTCCTTTGATTCTTATGCCATTTCGCTGGAGGCATATGTATTTCTAGTACCTATATAGTTTTGTGGGGGCTTTGCAGCCACCTAACCCAGTCTGGTGAATAGTCATCACACTTTTGAAAACACAACCAAATGCCTTGTAATTTTCTTAGGAACAATACTTTTTATGCTTCTCCATTCTAACTCAAAGGTAAAGTGAGATGTTTTTACTAAATGGGCTTATTTTCTCCCACGTGGAGTTTTAGACCCTGTGACAAATGTAATGAAATCTGTCAGTCTTTTCCAGCTAGACACAGAAAACTAGGTGCAGTGTTCCTCTGTCTTATTTGTCAATATGAGGTGAAAAGGATGGGGGTGAGGGGTGCTTTTAAGATGGCTTACAACTTTGGAGCTTGGATCGAAGACATATGCAGTCTCCAAAGAGATAGATTGAGCACATGCAGGAGAGAGGAAGCGTTTGCAAAAAGAGCCCCCGGAATCCTTCTTGACAAGCGTTTTGCATGCAGTTAAATAGACAAATGTATTCTGCTGCCAGGATTTTGCAGGAATCATATTTGATGTCTGTCACCAAAAAGATTCTTGGGCACTGGTGGAGCGACAAACTGTTATGCCTTAGAGCAGTGACTCTCAAACTTGAGCATGCACCAGAACCACCTGGAGGGCCTGTTAAAACACAGATTGCTGGGCCCCTTCCACAGAATTTCTGACTCAGTAGGTCTGGGGTGGGGCCCAGGTGATGCTGATGCCGCTCGACTGGGGTCTTTAAGAACCACTAACTTAGAGTGATCAAAGAGGGTAAGCTTGAAGATCCTCCACCCATAAAAGTCCACTATCTGAGGATTATCAGGACCTGTGCTTTTGTGCTTGCAGTTTATGCTACAGATGCCAAAAACCGTAAAGCAACATGAGACCCCCCCCCAGAAGCAATTTGCTTAGTGAGAAGTTGGTTTAATTTTTTTTTTGTTTCATATCTCTACCACTCGTAGCTTCCTAGACATGTCTAATCAGCATTGCCCTTTCCACCTCTTGTTTGTGAAACTCCTGTCTTGCTTTCTGTCTGATAGAAAAGCCAACAGCTCGCAGAATGCATTACACAAGCTAGTGCTTTAGGCTAGATGTACCAGAGGTGATTCAAGTCGATGAACAAAGCCTCCAGTTATGATACCTATGTACATTCTCAACCGATATGTTCTTGGTGATGGCAACTATTAACATTTTCTCAGCATTTCAGGGATTTACATTTGACCCCCAAAGTGAGCCAGCTCTGAGCTCCACGGACCCATAACGTGCATTGTGTACCATTGCTAATAAACATTTACAACGTGGTGTGTGCAGGCCCCGCTCCATGAGGCCCATTTGTGAGAACATAGCGACTGATCTGTATTTAGGCCAGCATCTCACACCACATTAAAGAGATTGGTTTGTTCTTATTACATTGCTTTGTCACTTGCATTTGCATCTCCAACATTTCCCATACCCCAGCACAAAATAGTTCGGAATGCTGAGGTATCCACAACTTCTCCCAATCCTTGGGAGCAATATTTGGAAAGGACAGTGGCGAGGGCTGCTTTTACAACAACGTCAGAGCAGCAAGAGTTGATTGTTTCTTTCCATCCAGCCACACAACAGCCTTCCTGTTTCTGCACCTAGAAACAGCTATTCAGATAGAAGATGCAAGTTCAGTCCTGTTGACATCTGAGTGGGCAGAGAACTATCCTTCGAAATCTTGGCCCTTTCCTATCTACCTTGCCAAGAGTTGGCATTGCTTGATTTAAATTTTGGCTGTTGCACTCCATGGTGCAGAAACCCCTCTACATATGTGGAAAGGGTGTGTTTATAAATCTACACCCACTGTGCATTTGTCTATTTTTATATATGCATATTGCATAGTAATAGAGATTTTATGCATTGAATAAAACTATTTCCCCCAATTTCACTCGGTTTATCGGTCTGCTGAATAATTCAGCTACTATATGGACTTCATGGACTTTTGCTTGATAAATTCACTATTCAGAGCGTTTCCATTCATTGGAATTTTTAATCAGGTTGAAACCCATCACGTTGAGATCAAAGCTGGGAATAATGATGTTACCAATCTATGTTTTAGCCAAAGGATGTTCCTTAGAGCGCACGTCCTCAGATCGCTTAGTCGCTAGCTAAAGTGTAAGAGAATTTATGGTGCTAAATAAAACCAGGAGAAAAAAAAAAGATGTTTTAATAAGATGAAAATCCAAATGTTAAAATAATGAGCCATCTGCATGGGTGGCCCTCTCTTGAGAGAGATGCCAAGAGCTTTGCCATCTGTGAAACATTTACCAGCTGTTTCCTTCCCTTTTTTGTGAACATAAGAAATCCTTGCAGTTGGTGTTTCTAAGTGATACATCATAGAGAAGAAAACAGGTTTGCCCAACTTCAGGAAGACTGGACAGAGCTGAATTAACCAAATAATAATTTTGGCAACTGCAGAGGTATACACCAGCGTGCCACTCTTCTTCCTGCAGATCCCTTTTCTGAACCTCAATAGAGGGCACGGCAGATGAAAAGGGATCGGGAAATGAATCACATCCCACGAGGTCATTTAAAACCGAATGTTTGCAGAGAAAGTCTGTGCCTGCTCACTCGACTGCCTGCAAGCTGGTTTTACCTTCTGAGTACTCAAGCAAGGTTTGGACTAAATTGTAATCCAACTGAAACGGGGAAAGGTGTCTAAAGCAGTCCAAATATTTTTGAACATGTCTTTCCTTTTTCTTTCTCTTCTCTGATCACTGTTTCACATATCTGCCAGTCAGCCCTGTATTCCTGCAGCTTTTGCCCTGACAGGCACCTTATCTAGGTTGCCTGAGTTCTGTATGGTCTTAGGATCTGAGCAGAGTGCCGTGCATGAATTTAACTTTGCCGCCGGCTCTGATCCGAGGCAATGTGCCCAGCAATAAAATCCTCACAGTGTGGGGTGCTGATCTATCGATGCCTCCCCAGGTTCCTGCTTTTTTTTTTTTTAACCTCCCTGTTCTATCGCCAGAATCTGACAGAATTTTATTTTTTCTCCGACTGCCATCTTTTCTACTTCATTAACTGTCAAATGCATTTCAGGGAACATAACCTAACAAGAAGGTTTAGCTAATGAATGTGAAGTCTTTCAGATGTTCCCCTCAGGTGTCATTCCTGAGGAGTTTAGGAAAGCTTTAGGTCATTTTTCAAAAAATAATTTTTCTAAGGCCATATGCAGTGAAACAGAGGGGATATGAATCTTTGGACTGCGGCTGCTCTCGCTCCAGTGCCTCGGTGTTAAGCCAAACCTTAGGGGGAAAGAAAATCAAGACTCACGGCTTCCTCCTGGAAAACCCAAGAGTCCCAACAGCAGAATTGCCAGCATTCTCTAACGGGTGATTTCACATATCCGACTGGAGGGTTGTGCGCTGTGAGAGTCGCATTTCATGTAAAGTAAGGGCATAACGGAATTTTTCTAGGTCATTCAGCAAAGCAAAGTTAACCTCACTTTCCAAGCCAGAGGAAATTTCCGGGTGCTTCATTCCCTTACTCAACCGTGAACTGAGAGCCTGCTGGACTCTAGGCACTGTGTCCACTTCTGAGGTGGAGGTGGGAGCAAAGCTGCAGGTTCCCTACGTGCAGAGAGCTTACAGGTCATGGTGGAGCCAATGAAACACGACTTATAATCAATGGCGAGGCTACTAAGTCCACAGTGGTTTTCAGTCAGAAGTAACTTTCTCACCACCATCACCACCACTAGGGGACATGTGGCAATATCTGGAGATGTTTTTGAGCCATCACAACTGGGAGGAGAAGTGCTACTGGCATCTAGCAGGTAGAGACTGGGGATGCTTCTAAACATCCAATGCACAGGACAGCCCCCACAACAAGATCATGAGAGATATGTGGCTCAGTAAGTCAATAGTACCATAACTGTGAAACTCTGTCCAAAGAGAATACCTGGAGGAGAGATGGGGGTGAACAGGTGAAAGGGTCAGCGTGCCATGTGCCTCTCCAAGAATCTAATCACCAAGGAGAAGAATCAAGAAAAACAGGGATTTATGGGGCTCTTGAGCTACCAGCCTTTCCCTGTTGTGTTCTAAGACCACCTTGAAAGGCTTAACCCTTACACCATGGCTGTAGTCTTTATCTTGTTAATGACGTGACATAGTTACAAGATATAGCAGGACACAGGGGTGAAAGGCATAAAGAGAGACTGGAAGAGACAGGAATCCGTAGATGTAAAGGCTGGGAGGAAAGCTCTGGTACAGTTAGAGACTGAATTTCGAAAGCAGCCATCAGATTTCTGACTTGGAGGAGTAGGTGGTTGGAGGACAAACATCCAGAGAAGGTGTTTTCATTTTCAACTGCTCTCTCCATGTTACACCTTTATCAAAAGATGTGACCAGCACTTCCTCTTTACAAGCAGTACCTTCACAATCATCAGCAGTGTGTCTGATTCACATTTTCTGACGACCCGCATGATAGATTTCATTATGCCCATTTCCCAGTTGAGGCCGTGGAAGACAGCATGGCCCTATCTACAGAACAGCTACAACCACCTGAGCAAAAGATAGGTTAATGAGATTTAAATGCCAGCCTCCATTTCCAGGCAGGTAAATCTAGATCCATATTTGTATACGTTCAAGCAGGTTACATATAGGTTATCTACTCAGATATAATTCTATTCTTCACACAGTACATAGAGTTGAGTGTGCAGTTTTATTTTATTATGTTTTCTAATTGAAACGCGCGGCAGCACAGAGCATCTAAAGTTATTTTTAAACCAAAACTTGCTTATCTTTGGCTTGGGAGTACTTTCCATGGTATTGCCACTCACCCCTCCCACGAAATATACCTTTCTCATTATGTGTGGGTTACTTAGCATTTTTCAGTGCTATGGCACACGGTGTTACAGCAGGACACATCAGTGCTTATAAATATGACAGGAGTAATTGACAGAAAAAGTAAAAGTTACACTCTAGACATTCACAATCTCTTCTATATTTTCCCATCTTTTCCTTTATACCGGGAGCCAGCAGGTATTTCTGCCAGAATACACAGAAAGAAGGGAATAAACTTTAGAGACAGGCAGATGGGCCTACATCGTGGCAGTCTTATTGGCTCGGCAGTATTTGGCAAGCTATTTAACCTCTCCGAGCTGCAACTTCCACCTACAAACTCGAGGTAGCAATATCTTTCTTGTAAGGGGTGTGTGTGTGTGTGTGAAGAGTTTTGTGAACATGTTATTAAGCATATAAAACACTGAGCCCAGTGCCTGGCATAGGTAAAATTACTATTCAAAAATGTCAACTCTTTTTGTATATTATCAAGCCTCCTGAAAACAGGCTACTGTATGGGATGCAGAGAACTAACGCCATTCAAGCTTAGCTTAATGAAGAGAGATAATCTTTATTCTTGTGATAATATATGTAAACATTTTAATTCCACTTCTCGTAGGTAACTGAAAAGATAGGGTGGTGCAGTTAAAAAAAAAATGGGGAGAGAATTGGTGTACAATGTGATTTCAGATCCCGGGTCACCAACTTGGTATTCGTGTCAGAATGGGCAACATCTATTTGAGTGTCAGTTTTGTTCCTATACAATGACTTATATAATTATTACCCTATAGGTTTGTGGAGAGGATGCAGTGGACAAGATATGCATTGTCCTTTACTGGGGGAAGATTATACACACCCATCAGGTTTGCTTCATGTGACTTGCTTCAGCCAATCAAACATGAGCAAAAATGACAATTGTCACTTGGGCAACATCGTTTAAGAGCTGACTCTTTTTGCCCTTTGTTTCTCCATCAGCCTGGGTGCCAGAATGAAGGGAACATGGAACAGAGCTGCAGCTGATCTATGACAGATCTTATAGCAGGAGCAGGAGCTTGACCTTTGTCGTAGCCACCAAGACCGTGGCATCATCCCTTGCTGCCTCATAAACTGGCCTTTCACACAGAGACAGTGTAGTGCCCTGAGCACAACAGCCAGCGCGGGCCTATGAAATAACAACCCCTTTTCCTTCACTGTCTCAAAGAAGGGGAGAAAAAGAAAAACATTTCCAGCGTTCTGTTGCTTTCTGATCTTGTGCTTTCTTTATTTGAATAATATTTACAGTCTTTTGCCTCTCACTTCCTCTGCCCCTAGGTCTTCATGGACTCACAGTCCAGGTGCTGAGGCCATGGGACTGCTTCCCCCACACACATCTCCCTGACGGAAGCTTTGGGCTTTAGAGGGCTCCTCCCCTGGAAGTGAGAACCGCGTCCCTCATTCCACACCCAAGTCCCCTCAGATGCTTCAATCTGTGCGCATCGGGAAAGCAGTTTGGAGTCATGAACACCCTTGGCGCTTGCAAACTTCTGCAGAATCTGATTCTATCATGGCTTTCCTCCCAGCAGGAACAAGACGTTCTTTATGCTACGAATGCAAGAAGCAAAGATCAGCGCAGCTATATAAAACTCACTTGGCTTTTCCATCTGAAATCCCAATGCCCAGAGTCATGTCTGGGAGGCAGAGAAGACTGTCCGCATTTGGTGTTATAGCTTACCTCACTTTTGCCCCTTTGTTCATTCTCGCAAGGTCAAAAATAACAAATTCCTCCAAAAGATATTTTACCGAGAAAAAATAATGAGGAGTGGCAACCCACTTATAAAAACCCGGATAGAGTTTTGCATTTAAGCAACGAATATAGTAAGTACTATTGAAATGTGCATCACATCCAGATGGGAAAATATCTTTCTGCAAAACGCACTGCTTACCTGGACTTCTCTGTCTCAACTACTCAATTCTGCCTTGGAGCATAGAAGCAGCCATGGACAATATGTAAACAAATGGGCATGGTTGTGTTTCAATAAAACTTTATTTATAAAAACAAATCTGTACAACAGATTTGTTTGCTGATTCCTGGTCTTTTAGACCTCTGTTGGCAGGTATAGTTTGCTGAACTGTGGTATATTAGGTCTACCCAGAAAGAGGTAAATCAATCAATATTTCTGAATGATTCTTATTTTTTTTTTTGAGACGGAGCCTCGCTCTGTCGCCCAGGCTGGAGTGAGTGGCGCCATCTCGGCTCACTGCATGCTCCGCCCCCCGGGTTCACGCCATTCTCCTACCTCAGCCTCCGGAGTAGCTGGGACTACAGGCGCCCACCACCTCGCCCGGGTAATTTTTTGTATTTGTATTAGAGACGGGGTTTCACCGTATTAGCCAGGATGGTCTCGATTTCCTGACCTCGTGATCCGCTCGCCTCGGCCTCCCAAAGTGCTGGGATTACAGGCCTGAGCCACCGCGCCCGACCTCCGAATGATTCTTTAACTCAAGTCTTCATAAAAATAACATAAAGAATTAATCAAGAGTAAAGTCAAAATTATATAGAAATATCTAAACTCACTTAAAGGTTACTATATTTAATATATGCATGTATATTTATATCAAACTATAAAAAGTATTACATAATCTGTGATAGGAACCTGTAGTTCTTCATAAAGAAATGGTAAAACTCTTGGAGAGCTGTTATATCATGTGTAAGTTAGGATATTGCCTAAGATGCTGTTAAAAAAAAATTATAGTGGTTTTACATGATAGAAGTGTATTTCTCTCTCTCTCTCCAGTCATACTGAAAACATGGTGTCTATCTCTGGCTTGTTCAAGAGGGTGGTGTCAATCATCTCCAGCTGTAACCATTAGGAATTGGGAAAGAGGCATGGGAAATCACACCAAGTTCTTCTGGGGAGCATGAATGGAAAGCGGCACACACCACTTCTGCTCGTATCTCATTAAGCATAATTTACTCACATGGCCACAACCCAGCTACGAGGGAAGTTGGGAAATGTAGTCTCAAGCTGGGCAACCATCTGCTCCACTAAAATATGGGTGTTACATTGTTGTAATAAAAGAGGTGACAGAGAGGAGAAAACACTAGCAGTCTTTTGCATACACCATAATGGAAAAGACTTTAAACTATGGAGTCAGACTGATCAATTCTGTCTCCACTGCTTACTCGTTATGTATTATTAAGGACTATTTCGCGTTTTTGAACCTCAGGTTCCTCATTGGTAAAATGAGAATGATAATAACAACCTCTCAATTCCTCATTTTATAAGTCTCCCTGTATCCCAATCATCCTCACTAGGGAGAGAAATCTGAACAATCAAATCCACCCATGGTTTCAAAGCCAGGCTAAGTTATCCAAGAGCACCAAGTGTTCAACACTGCCCATTTCTCGGTTCTCATTAGTGATATCAAAAGAGAGCAGGCCACACCATGATTTTATTACTGACCCTGATTTAAATCAAGGTCAGTGAGGAAAACACCAGTTCTGTTATGGGAAGTTTTCTTGAGCACACAGTCTCCAAGTTTTTGTAAGTAAAGTTATTTTCTTTGTGAAATCATTCCTTTTTCTCTTGCACAAAACCTTGCCAAACACTGGTGGATCTTTGTCCAGTGAGGAAATAACTAGCCCACATGTGACTCTCTCTCCTTATTGTTTTCTTCATTTGCATATGTCCTTTTTTCTTCTTAGTATTATTGTAATGTCATCAACACAGGGAAAGAGCCCTGTGTCAATGACCATGGAAACAGAGCAATGGAGCACTGCTTTAATTGAACTACAGCCTCCTTTCTGTCACACCTTTTCCTTGGCCCAAACCATTCTGCAATCACTGGAGTGTAAATATTGTAGAGTTTCTGTCCCTTGTTTTGTCTTTCTCTCCATAAGGTCCTAGTGACCTCACACATTCCACTTTTCCAGATAAGACCTAATACCTTCCCCTTGTCCAAAACAATAGATTTTCTCCTCTGATACCTCTCATTCAACATCTACATTTGCAAACTGTTGCAAGGATTCAATGAGGTGATACAAGCAAAGTTCTTAGAACAAATCATAATGCACAGTAAATGCTAAAATGAAAGTTGGCTCCTCCACAAACAACATAGAGTTGGTTCTGAGTTTAACTTCCAATCACTCCCGACTAAGAAATGGGTCAAACCATTATCCAAATGTATCTAATGGAATTATCTCTGTTCTTTGGCTTAAATTCTTCATTACTCATTCTTCCATGCCAGAGCAGTCTGCACTGAAACATCAAAAGGCCAATTACTAATATCAGGGAATTCCCTGACTGCAATTGCTCAAAGGACACGCCCTAAACTAAAGTCTAGAACAGCTGTGGAACTAAAGAAGTAGGCATCCCATGCCGTGCTCTGCAAATTACCTACTAGGAGTTCTTTATCGTACAGGAATGGCTTCTCTCTCTTTATGTTAGCCATACCATCACGGTTTCCTCTCCCTGAGCATTTTCTCTCTCTGCTCAGTTGCATCTTCTAAGGTGGCCAAATGGAGTTTTGAAGCCAGCTCCTTTTAGTGTAAGGAAATTTCCAGATTGAGATTGTTTCCCACTGGGCAATACCACAAGCATGAGTCATCTGACAATGTACTCAATGTGTTCCCTGTCTCTGCAGAGCTCTGGAGTCTTATAGTTTAACATTGTGTGCATTATAGGATAAATGGTACATTATAATATGCTGAAAATTGATATTAAAAGGAAGAAATCATTGCTGTCCATTTTTAGCTTCTTTACCATAATTTCTCAACTAATGTTAGAGACTCATTTTTGTACCTCCCCACTAGGAGTCTCCAGTTTAGCCAAATTCATGTGGGTATTCTTTCTCTTTTGTTGTCGTTTATTTATTCATTCATTTTTCTACACACTTTTTTTTTTCTTTTTTTTTTTAACACAGAGTCTTGCTCTCTTGCGCAGGCTGGAGTGCAGTGGTGCAATCAAGGATCACTGCAGCCTCAACCTCCTGGGCTAAAGCTATCCTCCCATCTCAGCCTCCTGAGGTAGCTGAGACTAGAGGCATGCGCCACAATGCCCAGCTAATTTATTTATTTTTTTGGTAGAAATGGGGTCTTCCTATGTTTCCCAGGCTAGTCTCAAATTCCTGGGTTCAAGAAATCTTCCTGCCTCAGCCTTCCAAAGTGCTAAGATTACAGGTGTGAACTACCACACCCAGCATAGTTGCACATTTTTAATTAATGCTTATCTTTTGCTAGTCACTGTGCTATTTTTACAAAGATAAAATAATGGGGAAGATAAACAAGATCTTTTCTTTATTAAGCCTCAAATTTGCTCTCAACGTACCAGACTTTTTCTGCTTCTCTGTACCAGTGATTCTATCCAGAACAGCTGCTCCCTTGTTCTTTGCCTATGCAAAGAGTATTTAAAGTCTTTATTCTCCATGGAAGCTTCCCAAATTATTGCAGCCCAGAGTGAGGAGAGAACCTTTCTTATCTCACACACAACATTTTCCAAATCGGTTAAAAATTTGAGAAGTATGGGTTACATACAACAAAAAATGATTCTGAATGTCTTAAATTATACATGCATGTGTTATATATGTACATACATTCATTCATTGTTCTTATATATAAGAATTTAATTATATATCTCATATATAATTATGTATATATGTATACACACACACACATATATATGTACAATTGGCCCTTGAACAATGCAGAGGTTAGGGGCATCAACTCCCTAATACAGTCGAAAATCCACATGTAATTTTTTACTCCCCCCAAACTTAACTACTAATAGCCTATTATTGACTGAAAGCCTTACTGATAGCATAAACAGTTGATTAAGGCATATTTCTTATGTTTTATGTATTATATACTGTATTCTTACAGTAAAGTATAGAAAAGAAAACATTATGAAGAAAAACCTAAGGAAGAGAAAATATATTTACTGTTCATTAAGTGGAAGTAGATCATCATATAGGTCTTCATCCTCATCATCTTCAGATGGACTAGGCTGAGGAGGAGAAGGTTGGTCTTGCTGTCTCAGGAGTGGGAAAGATGGAAAAACATATGTGTATAAATGGACCCGCTAATTCAAACCTGTGTTGTTCAAGAGTCAATTGCATATATTTGAAGTATTTCAGGGATTCCCAAAATTAATGAGCAATTGGAGAACCAGGTTAGAACCATGGCAATTCAAGAGTAGACAGGAGACAAGGATCACAACATTCTCCTTTTAGCAGGAACAATCAATCACCCAGTTATTTTGGGTGCAGAATAATACCACAGTCCTACATGCTGCTGATGCCTCTGCTCCAGGACACTGGGGAAACTACCGTGAGTGAATTCAAATGTTCTCACAGCTATAGATTCAAAAGTCCAGAGCAGGCACATCCAACTAGCCAACTTTTGATTTTGTGGCTGCCAGAGGGATGGTAAAGTCCAGTCTTTCAACTTTTTACAATGGAAGGTAAAGGCACAATCTCTCACTTTCTCTACATACAATGAGAGTTTCTCTAACACTGGAAAGAGAAATGGAAAGTTGGGCTACCAAAGAAATGACAAGGTCTCTGACAGAAACACAGCCAACAGGGTAGATAGATAGATAGAAAAATGATAGATAGATAGATAGATAGATAGATAGATAGATAGATAGATAGAGATTTATTATGAGAAATTGGCTGACGTGACTATGGAGCCTGAGAAATACCACAACCTTCTGTCTGCAAGCTAGAGGCCCAGGAAAGCTGATGGTTTCATTCCAGTTCAAGCCTGAGGCCTAAAAACCAGGAGAGCCAATGATGTAAGTCCTAGTCCAAAGGCTTGAGAACCAGGAACACCAATGTCCAAGAGTAGAAGATGGATGTCCCTGCGCAAGCAGAGAGAGCAAATTCACCCTTCCCCTTCCTTTATTCTACTCAGGCCATTGACAGATTGGCCGATGCCCACCTGCGCCGGTAAGAGTGATCTTTACTCAGTCTAACGATTCTAATGTTAATCTCCTCCAGAGATATCCTCACAGGTATATATGGAAATAATGTTTTACCAGCTATCTGGACATCCCTTAGCCCAGTCAAGTTAACATGTAAAATTAACCGTCATCATTCCCTCTACCAATCATGACTATATTTGATCCTTTTAGAAAATTATTATTTCCTTTTTTAACCTTTGCACTGTTTATTCTCTAAATAGATGTAGTTTGTTGCCAGCTATCTCCTCCAACCAAGCCTCTTCAGGCCGAGAACAGGTATTATATAATACTTTGTGCATGACCTCATAGTGACTCACTCACAGTAGGTACTTGTGAAGCGATTTATAGCTCAATAAATGCTGGGAATTAATCCTATTGGCCTCTTTTCCAGCATTTAGTGCTTCTTATAATGAAGAATTTGAATCTTTGGAACAAAATTTCAAGTCATTTCATAATTTTGCAAAATTATGACTATTTAACAACATATCCTGTATTTACTTTTAAGCAGTGGAAGAGTGCTTATAATAGAAACAATAGAACAATTTAGTATTAAATAAATTTTACATCTGCTGTTTAGCCACTTGAGGGGAAACAATTTTCTAACAAGTGGCAATGGTCAAGAAAGCTATGAAATTTAGGCCAGTTGTCGCAGAAAATAACTTATTAGTTGCTAAGCTACCAGTCCTAAAAGGAACTCAATTAGAGGAGACAAACAGCCTTAACTAGACCTACTTTATTGGAGAGTAGAAAGTTGTAGCTGTCAGGTGATTCTGGTGGATGTGTGGCAGGCAAAGTGATTGACAAACTGGTCTTTGCTTGGCATGAAATTTGGCTTTGAATTAGTGAGTGACTGACAGGCGGGTGTCATCTGAAAATGTGGATTGTGTCTTGGAGGGGCTATTTTGCAATAAAGTGATTGACACATAACAGAGATTGTCCCATAGATGGAGAAAACCAAATAGAGATTTGTTTTGACAAGCATTTCCTTTTTACCTGTTCATTTTGTATACAGAGAAGAGAGAGAGAGGAAGCCCTCATAAGTGCTAATTGATTTCTCCAGTGGATATCGGAGTGATGATGACCATGGGATGCACAGAAAGACACCTGGACAACGAGGAGTCAAAAGACAGATGTTCAAGTTGAATCTTATATATATTAAAATTTTAGCAAATAAGCCTCTTTTTTACAGAGGCTGCCACATTAATAGAATATAAGTCTAGACGTGTTGGCAGCCATCTTTGCCACCTCATGTGAATAGGGTTGCCAGATCAAACACAGGATGCCCCGTTAAAAAGAATTTCAAATAAAGAATGAATGATTTTTAGTATGTGTCCCAAATATTTCATGGGAAATACTGAAACTAACAAAAATCATTATTTATCTAAATTCAAATGTATCTAGGTATCTTGTATTTTTATTAGCTAAATCTGGCAACTGTATGTGCAATAAACCTGCTTAGGCATGAAGCCCATACAGGGAAAGGTGGAGACAAGAGGTGGCAAGAGACAGATTCCTGGTATTGTCCTTTGCACATCTGGATCTAGCCATGCCCAAAGCTTACTCTAATCATGCTCCTCTCAGATTCAAGCAGCGCGCACACACACACACACACACACACACACACAAAACACTGTTTTACTAAACTCACTTGAGTTACTGAGTTTGGTTGCTCCCTGGCAACCAGAGAGCTCCTTCTACTTCACACTTTTTCTTCTCACGTTAGTTACTGGGTTACATTCTAATTGGAGGCAGCATTATTTTATTCAATATAAGGTAAGCTACTTTCTGGAAATGTGTCTGACCGCCATCAAAATGGTCATTTGTCTTCTTGAATTACAAACAGTTTCTCTGGTGATTCCAAACTTTCTTCATCCTTCTCTAACATTATTGACCTCCACTGCTATTTTTCTGAAAGCTAACAGTTAATACTTTTCTTTCAAGCCACCCATTTTAAAAAGTAATTTAAAAGAATTATTTAGAAATTTTTAATTATTGTAATTATTGAAATCTTAGATATTTATAAAATCTTATAGAGAAATTAGAAGCTGAGGAACAATTTGGAAATTTTATTGTCACTTATTGCTAAAAATATTGAATAAATAGCTCTGCCCATTTCTTGTCTTTTTGAAATGAAGTTGACCAACCACCTTTCTGGCCAATAAAATGGTTTATGTGTTATTTGTAAGCTACCTTGTCTCATAAAGTATTTGAGTATGCTCTGAACAAGAAAAAAATAAAAAGTGCATTGTCTTATTAATCTGTCCTTTTTGGATGTAAGCAACAGAAACTGACTTACTTGACTGATATAAAATGTTGTTATGTTTTATAAAGGTAGGAAAGTCTCAATGAACACAGAAGACTGGGATCCAACCAGCCTTTAGGAAGAGACTGGACTCAAAAAGTAGAAAACCACTGAGGCACTTTCTCTCCCTCCCTCACCTCCCTTTTCATTTCTACTCCACTTTCTTTACTTTGATCACTATAGACAGATTTCCTCCATGCTTAGTCTGTTTGGTGGATTATGGTGAAATATGGTGACCCCAGATTTACATGAGTCAGGTTCAGTGATAGAAACTAACTAACTGTCAGTCCCAGTCCTCAGGAGACAGAATGTGATTTATGCAAGTGTTCTCGTCCAGTCCAGTTGAGGAAGTGGGCAAGGTCACATGATACAAACATGGCTACCAAGGATCCATCCCTGTGGATTGCAGCATTAAGAGCACATATTCTCAGAGTTAAGAGAACATATAACTCCTAGACTTATGTAAGTTGCCAGTGTGATAGTTATTAAGCGATGACTTCTCAACTCCCAATCCCTCTTCTATACTTTGTTCTGTGAATCTGGAGGCTGGGATGCTACAAATTGCATAGCTCTTGGATAGGTAGGCATAAAAGGGTGTCTAAAACAGAATTTTCGCTAACACTATCCTGTCCAAGCTTGGCTATGAGAGCAAGGTTGGTGGTCCAGATACCTACAGTAAGAATGGTCTATGGTCCTTTGAAATGGCATTTGAAGTACTTGGACTACAGCACTGTACCTGGGCTATAATTCTAAGTGTCTGTCTACTGGCTAATATGGATCAATGGAATATGAGTAGGAAATATGTTTTAAAAAATTCAAATAAATCTATAAACATGAATTTTTAAAATAATCTCAAAGTGTCCCTAATGTGTGTACATTTAAAGAATTTTATTTCAGAAAACTCACTCTGTTGAGTTCATTTTGAAGAGTCTAAAGGAAGTGGAGGGACAGCTGTGTTTGCAGCTTCAAGTGCATTAGGAGTTAAGGCCAGGTAGAGAGTGATGACGGCTAAAGCCCCCTGGAGAAGAAGCTCCAGGGACAGAAGCTTAGGTTCAAATCCTGTCAGTGCCACTCCCTAGCCCTGTGACGTTGAACAAGTAATATAACCTTGTGTATCTGTTTCCTCATCAGCAAAGCTGAGCTAATGAGTGTACCTGACGCATATAGTTGTAAAGGTTGGATGAGATGGTTCACTCAAGATGGTGAGTTATCTTTGCCTAGCTAACTCTTTGGGTCTGGACTAAAATAAGTACTCAATAAACGTCCACATTATCCTACTTATTCTTACTTATCTTTTGGGTCTTGAGGTCTCTTGAATTTTATTTCAGAGGCTATGGGGAGGCGGTATGAGGAATTAAGCCATCTATGCTAAACTCCATGTGTGTACTGAATGACTATGACCTAGAGAAAGGAGAGAAAATGATGTGGGCACCATAAGCACAGAATTCAACAAACGATGATGACTTTGGCCATAAGTGCTGCTTTATAGCTCTCTATAAAGCTGCCCATCAACAAGCTCCAGACAGATGACCTGCAGTAATGAGAGTATGAAGAGAGCAGCATTGCAGAACATTCCACCTGATGGAGACGCAGATCACAAGAAGGGCATTCCCATAAAGCAGAGGGTGCCTTTCCATCATTTTCTCCTCCTTCTCATCCTGTAGCCCTACCCCTCAATTTGTGTTACCACCTCTCATTTTCTAGCTCCCATTCATTCATTCATTTTTTTTCAATGAATCATATCTTAATTTACTCGTATATTCATTCAACCATCTGCTCATCATTTTTTAAATGTTTCATATAGAAAATATTTATTGAGCTAATTACTGTAGCTTGAATTTATTGGGCTCATTGTATATGGTGAGTTCTTTGATACGTATGATAACAATAAGATAAACAGCATCAACATTTATTGAGCAGTTACTCTGTGTCCGGTGCTGTGATGAGTGTTGTACGTGCATTATAACATTTGTTCTTCCCGAAAGTGATCTGAGATAAGATGCTGTTATTAACAGTATTTTTCTAGGTTGGGAGAAGTATCTTAGAGAATTTAGGTAAACTGTTCAAAGTCACTTAGTTAGTAATTGGGGAGCCCAGGCTTCAAAATCACATCTATCTAACCTAACACACATGTTCTTAACCACATGGGGCAGCCTCAGCAGATCTAAAACTAGAGTCTTTATAATCTTATCTAACAATGAATTCATAGGGAAGATGGTACTTAAACTGTGTTACGAAGTATGAAACAGGAGACTAGTAATAAAATGACTTAAGGAGGTATTAATTCCAATTGAAAACAATATAGTAAACAAAACAACAAAGCAGAAACTCACAGAATGGCCCCGTTTTCCTGGCATAACTCATCAAAAATGTATTATTAATAATATATCATCATCCATTTGCCAAAGCTAAATGATGAGTTACAAATCTTTCCTTTGAAAGGGATAGGAAATCCAGTTCAAGAACGCTTGAAGAATAATAGTACATATGGACTTCTATCACTATAAAGGCAAAGGGCAGGACCAGCTTCCAGGTACAGCTTGATCTGGTGACATCAGGACCAGCTTTGTTCCTTTCCATTTTTTTTTCTCTCTGCTTTCCATAGAGTCAGCCTATTCTTCAGACCTCAGATAGGTTCCCGTTGCCAATTCCAAGGTCTTCCATTTGGTAACAAAGAAGCTATTCAAGTCTTCATAGGTTCACACCACACAGACCACAGAAGGAATGGCTCTCCTCCTGTGGTTCTCAAAGAGAAGTGAGCTCCCCCTCTTTCCCCAAGAAGCTTTAACAAACTTTTCTACAGATTTCATTGCTTCTAAGTTTCTGCCCGTCATGGATCAAATTATGGTTGCCAGAAGGGTGAGATGAGATGAGATTATTGACTTTAGCCAGTCCTGAGAGCTGGCGAAAGGGTCCACAGGAATGGCTGAGCACGGGAGAGAATTAACGGCCCCAAAGCAAACTCCAAGTGGTATTATCTTACAGGGGAAGACGAATAGAAGTTAGGCAGCAAAGGACACTTGAGTCCATTACACCAAACAATTCTGGGTTTTTTGCTTAATTATTGAGTGCCTAAATCTATCTTCCTAAAGCATATAACAGCTCAATTTAGCACTGTACTAAATTGGAAATTCTACCTTATTCATTACCACATGGAAGCATTTTATAAACCAAATGCAACAACGTTTCTTCACATGCATGAGGAAATGTTTCATTTTTTCCTCTCAAAGTGCTTTAGAAGTCCCAACTTTCATAATGTCTCAAGTGGAATTATTGTCATGATTTTCCTTTATATCAGCTTCATATCTTGCATAAATGAAGGTATCAGCATGCACATTTCAATTAAAGTCAGATTAAATACTGTTTCTTTACAGGGATGGTATTCCAATTGCAATTCTTTCTGTGTTGTTTATTTGACAAATGCGTTTGGCATGTGTAAACTGCTGTGATCTACTTTTCTTTTTGTGACATTTTGGGCATAGGAAAAACTGCACGGCTTAGTGGATGACACAGTTTGCTACAAGTGGCAATATAAAAATTGGAAATTCCTAAACGATTTAACATTTCCCCTTCTAGCTACATTCTCCATCACAGAGGAGTGATAGTCTGGAGGACTCGAACCAATCAGAGGATAGGAGTATAATTTTTACAAAACAAATGTGTGTATAAATTATCACTCTCTTCTCTCTTCTCCATAAATAGAGATACTAATAGATCCATAGCATGAGATGCTGATAGGGATGGCATCTTCTACAACAATTCATCTTGTCAGTGAAAGGAAGAATTAAGCAACCTGAACCATTAAGATGCACAGTTAGACTTCAGCATTGCCCAGCACATCTCGACTACATTGGTGGAAGGAATGTGTGTTTCTTGTGTAGAAGAGAGAGCTGGTGTGTGCATGCATGCATGTATGTGTGTGCGTGTGTGTGTGTGTAAAAGAGAGAGAAAGACAGAGAGACAGAGAGGGAGAGAGAGAACAATAGATGGGGCAGGGCATACAATCTCAAGTCTGCCTCAGTCTCCACCCTTCCCTGTTGCCTTGGATCCAATGCATTCCATTTGTGTTACCTTCTTAGTCTCAACATGGACTTGAGTTCATGGGCTTTTATCTAACTGGAGCCACCTAGACTAACAGTCTGGTGACTCTTCAATCCAATACCCTTCAAGCATTTGTCCCACATACCATTAGTGTTTTAGTCCATTCTCACACTGCTAATAAAGACATACCCAAGACTGGGTAATTTATAAAGGAAAGAGGCTTAATTGATTCACAGTTCAACATGGCTGTGGAGGCCTCAGGAAACTTACAATCATGGCGGAAGGGGCAGCCAATACATCCTTCTTCACATGGCGGCAGCAAGAAGTGCTGAGCAAAAAGAGGAAAAGCCGTTTATAAAACCATCAGATCTGTGGAAACTCACCCACTCTCATGAGAACAGCAGCATGAGGGTAAGTGCCCCCATAATTCACTTCCCACTGGGTCCCGCCCATGACACTTGGGGATTATGGGAACTATAATTCAAGATGAGATTTGAGTGGAGATACAGCCAAACCACATCAGTTACTGAAGGTGGAATCTGATTTTCTGTAAAAAATTTTTTTCGGAATCAGAATTACAATTTTACTTCCATTGGTTGAAACAGAATCAATATTCTTTAAAAAAAAAAAAAGTACATTAAAATATTTCCAACATTTCTGCAGTTTGGGTTTCTCTTTAGAATTCTTTTGTAAGTTTTTCTGAACCAAGCAGCTTCTTGGGAGGTATATTAAAAGGTTTAATATCCCCAATATAAATCACATCCTTTGTAGGTTACAGCACACCACTCATTACGTGGTTTTGGTATTTCCGCTGACCACAACTGCCATCTTTGAGCCGATTGTAAATGCAGTGTATGTTAGTTACAAAACTAGCAGAAGCATTTCAGGGCTAATAAATGTTATGTTTTAGTATCTTTGCCTGGTTCATATTACAGTGGTATATGTTTTCATTAGAGAAGAACCAACATAGATTTCTCAACTCCTTCCATTAGTGTTCCTAAGCTCATTAGAGATTGGTACCCTGGGTAGCTGCCCAGCTGACCCACTTCTCAATCCACATCTGTGGGAGAAGGGGAAGGCATGAAAGAGGAATCACTGACTCACAGAATGTGTGAGCTTAAAGACCTGGCACTGGGAAATTTGCAAAGCAAAATTTTAAAAGTATTTCCATATTTTATTAAATATTCCAAGCTAACCTTGATTGTCTGTTTTTATTGCATACTCAGTTGCGTGTATTTAATTCAGGAGTCAGCAAACTATGGTTTATGGCCCAATCCAGCCAGATGCCTATTTTGTTAATAAAGTTTTATTGGAACACAGTCATGTTGATTAATTTACATGTTGTTTATGGCTTCTTTCAAACTATACCAGCAGAGTTGAGTAGTTGCAACAGAGGCCAATATGGCCTGCAATGGAAAATATTTACTATGTGGTCCTTCAAGAAAAATTCTGTCTATCTCTGACCTAATTCTCTAAAGTAGTAGAAAAATTTATTACTTTTTAAATATAATTTGTTTGAATGTTTAGATGCCCATGATATAAGCTCCTGTACTTCCTCTTCAGGACACTTGTGACATTTGTAATTCTCTATTCACTGGACTTCTTCAGATTGTAAGTTGCTTGAAGACTTCTACTGAATCTAACTGTATCAATCAAGAATGCTTTTGACTCCAAGTAACAAAATACTTTTAACTAAGCCTTAAGCAATGAAGACTTGCTGTATCTCACCTTATAAAAAGCCTGGATGAATAAGTCTAGATCCAACACAGAAGGCCAAGGATTGTGCAAACCATCATGGCTCCAGGCTTCGATTGCCCCTCCTGCAAGTGCTCATGCTAATTCTTTGTCTTCATGCATGTCCACCTCATGGTTGCAAATTTTTTGTTCCAGCTCCAGGCATCACATCCTCATACCAACATACCAAGCAGAGAAGAAGGGGCATGAACACGAAACTTTTTTCTTCTAAAGCTCTGGTATTTTGACCTAGGAAGAAAACCACCAGCAGACTTCCCATTACATTTAACAGAACAGATCACATCCCTTCCAACCTTTTTCACTGCTGTAATCACAGGGCTACAATTACACTAGAAGCTAGTGGACAATCCATAACAGTGTGTTGAATGGTGCATGGAAGAATGGAGGAATTATAGACAAAATCTTTCAAGTTTAGTTTAATTAGGTTTCCACAATGAGCAACAAAGGAAGGCAAGAGAGGGGGTCCTTGACAGCAAAATTATTGGGGAACATCACTTTATCTCAACTTTTTTATTTTACACATAAGGAAAGTAAGACACCAAAGTCGGAAATGAGGTATTATAGTGAATTTGTATGATTTCTGATTGTCCAGCATCCATGAACCACTTTTCTGATAGCATCTCTTTAATCTGAACAACCCACTTTCTCGAACGATGTAATTCAAATGAAGCAGGTGGCAGACCTGGCCCCAGGAGAGAGCGTCTGTCCCAGAATCATCACCATTCTATCCCCCTGACCTCAGGGCTGGGTTCAGAGATGGGCACATGAGCCAAGGGAACCCAGGCAGCAGGAGTGCAGAGCTTTGGCAGGTGCTGCCAGGAATGAGGCTGCTGGTGACCACTGTGGGGGCAGCCAGGCTGAGAGTGAAGCCCTCACAGAAGGAAACTGGAGCTCTATGACGTCATCGATGAGCACCTACATATAAGAACTTGACATTTTATCTATTATAAGTAACAGAAAGCCCAACTCGAAAGGTTCTAAGTTTTTTGGCTCATTTATACGTCTAGTCATAAGATAGATGTACTCGAGTGTGTTTATTCAGTGGCTCAATGGTGCCATCAAGATCCTAGGTTTTTATTTCCAGGCCTCCTTATGGTTATGAGATAGCTGCCAGTGCCAATTTTTTTCCCTCCTAGGTCAGTAAATAAAAGCTCCCCAAGACACATTTCTGAGATTCTGCTCCATTGAGCCCTTTCTTACTCATGAACCAATCACTGTGATCAATGAGGGAAGGGAATGTGCTGATTGGCTTAAGTCCTGGAGCTGGGGGAGGTGTCTCCTTCCCTGGAAGTAGGTAAGTCAAATGGGAAAGCGTTAGATAGCCACAGGAATATCTGAGTTATGTCAGAAAGGATTGTTGGCGTGAATGCTGGGAGGAAAAACACTAAAACTAACAACTGCTGGACTTCTGGGTTATAGGCAGCCAAATTTTTCCTTTTGTCATTAGGCCAATTTGACTTAATTTTCTCTCCTTTGTAACTAAAGGGTGGTTATTGACGGTAACAAATGCTGTCATTGGGAATGGAAGTAGCCGTTTCTCAACCACACCACCATATAGGCCATTGCAACCCATATCTACTTCCCTTCATTTTCTCCATGGCACTTTTCACATCCTAATATACTAGATAATTTATTTTATATATTCTCTTCCTCTTATCACTGGAGAGTAAGCTCCATGAGAGAAGAGATTGGGCTCTGTGCTTTTACCCCGGTGTCTATAACAATACCTGCCCCATACAATGTGCTCAGTTAACATTTGCTGAATGAATGAATGAATGAATGAATGAGTGTATAAATAAGTAACATCTATGTACGTCAGAAGAGGAAGAGACCTCAAAACTCATCTGGCCCACACTCTACAGAGACTGCACTGGAAACCCAGGCTCCTGATGGTAAACCCAGTGTGCTCCCCATTCCTCCATCTTCCATCACAGCAATAGGAATTCCCCATCTTCCACCAGCAAGGAATCAGCTCTGTCCAAGGCATCCCTGTTTTCTTCAGTTTATCTGTTTTCTTCGAGTCCTTGAGTGTTCACATTTCTTCCTGCCTGTGTATTTGAATTCCAGTTATTTTCATTTAGAACTGAAAAGGAAGACACCATTGACCTTTTGCTGGTTTACTTTATCCACTAAGGGCTTTACCCGGGCTCTATGCCTGCATCTTTTGTCTCCATTCACATCTCTCATCAAGGGCTTCTGCAGGTCTCTCTCCTACATTCCCAAACTCTCTGATACGAGTCAAAGCACATCTCAGTCTGACTCCAGACAGCACTTTTTACCAATGGTCCCCTGGGCTGACTGGTTGCAAGTGGCTCACATGGGCAGTGGAGGCGTCTGGATCTTAGACAGTCAATGAAGGCATCTCCAGAGACCTCTGAGGTCCAAAGGGGCTATGTTTTGAGAGTCCTTCCTGGCTGGGGACCAAGGAAACGCCATGCCTCTCAGGCACACATGGTGCCCACGTGTGGCCGGCTCAGCTGGGCTCCACCTTGGAACTCCTAACGAATTCTCCAGCTGGGGTGGGTCACAGCCCTGGCATTCTCTTACAACCCAGTAGGACTGCTGACCTCAAGAGTGGTCAAGCAGGGTTGATTTAAGGATTTGACACTGCTCTGAAATCCTGAAATTCTCTCCTTCTAGGAAATCACAAACTGTTTTGGGCCATGAAGAACATTATGGAACAGGGCATTTCATGCAAACAAGTAGCTACCCAAATCATTGTACTTTGTGAATTCAACAATCAACTATTAATTCAAAGGTTGAATGTTAGGAAATTTGAAGAAATATAGGTATTTGTTAAAATTACATTTAAAAAATGTATTCAGGTCAGGCATGGTGGCTCACGCCTGTAATCCCAGCACTTTGGGAGGCCGAGGCAGGTGGATCACTTGAGGTCAGGAGTTCGAGACTAGCCTGGGCAACATGGTGAAACACCGTCTCTACCAAAAATACAAGAATTAGCCAGGTGTAGTGGTGCGCACCTGTAATCCCAGTCACTTGGGAGGCTGAGGCAGGAGAATGTCTTGAATCCAGGAGGTGGAGGTTACAGTGAGCCGAGATCACGCCATTGCACTGCAACCTGGGCAACAGAGCAAAACTCTGTCTCAAAATAAATAAATAAATAAATAAATAAATAAATAATAAAAATAAATAAACAATATTTTTAAAGTATTCAAATTTTTTAATTTGAAAACTCATTCTGCCACTTACTCATTGTGTAGCAATGAACAAGTTACTTAAATCAGTGGTTCTCAGATGGGGTTCCCAGATCAGCAGCAGCAGCAGCAGCAGCATCTGGGAACTTGTTCATATGAACATCTTGGGACCCCAGACCATATTTACTAATTCAGAGCCTCTGGGGAGGGGAGCCAGTAATCTTTGTTTTAAAAAGCCCTGCAGTTGATTCTGATGCATGTTCAGTTTTGAAAACCACTGGTTTAAACCATCCAAACTGTGTTTCCTCTTATGTAAAATGGAAGTAATAATACTTGACCTCATAAAGTTGCTGTAAGGATTAAATTCAATAGATTTTACGTGTCAAGTAGTCAGGACAGTGTCCGGCACTTAGTATGTGTTCAATATATGATAGCTACAATTAATGCTATTACTATTATTATCGGATTTCTTTTCTAGGTGGCCAATGAATCAGTCTATAACTTGGCGTGTCTGCCTGTGAAATAATAAAGAGGAAATATATTTTAACATTAATTATTATAACAATAGCTAACGTATTGAACTCCTCTCTGTGCCAGGCACTCAGTTCACTACTTTACAAACAAGTGTTCAACCCTCATTAGAAAAAACACTAAGCGAGTGGTGCCATTATTGTCCATCTTTTAAAGGTGAGAAAATAGATTTGAAGAGCTTATGTAACTTGGCCAGAATCATACAACTCATGAGTGGAAGAACCGGGAAAAGAATTCAGAGTGAGACTCTGGAGCCTGGTCCGTCAGCAAATCACTACACGACCACTCCGAAGAGGTTTGCAAAAGGCATGACAGAGGTAGCCATTTTTTCACCCACCATGTTATTTTGAAAATCTCTATGGAATCAGATATTCACCACAACACATGCATTCACTGTATGGCTATTAATTAATGATAGAACGCTCTCAATCAAGTTTTTGCTTAAAATGAGTTTTTGTTGGTTTATTTTATTTTATTTTATTTTATTTTATTTTATTTTATTTTTTGAGAGACCAGGGCAAAAAAGTAATATGTGTTACTGACGTCCTCTGCAAGTCCTCCAAGAAGTTCTCCATGACTCAATTTCTGCCAAGTCCCATTGGCTGTGCAGCCACGATGGGGGATGATTTGTTGATGATAGATTTGAAGACAGCTCCTTATCTGTAACCAGAGCTGTTCCTTCCGGGTTGCAGTTTGGGGCAATGATCACTGAGACCAAGGGACACATTCCAGTGTCCATTAGATGAGAGTCAACTGGAAAAAAAATGCCTTCTTTACCTACTGAAGGTAAATCTTCAGGTAAAGATGAAAAGGAAGACACGTGAACATGTGACCTATAATTACTGCTAAGGATGAGTCAGCAGCTGTATTTGTTAATACGGGTTTGGGGCCCATGATGAATGCCAAATGTATACCATTTTTCAATACCACAAAATTTTCTGGCACCTAAAATACCAGTGACATCCTAGAGTGCAATTTCTTAACATGGGTGAGATTATACGTACATCAAAGGAATTTCAGAACAAGTTGCTGAATTTATAAAATGAATATATTTTAAAACTCATCAAAAATGGTATTTCAAGGTAAATATATGTTTATTCAGTGCAAAGTGTCCATTTTATCCTAGAGAATTTTTAAGGGTACAAATAGGCCAGGAACAAAAAACCTGTAGGCTTTCTTATTTGAGTAAAGCCAATAACTTTGCCTTTCATTTGAGAGTTTCTGCCTAAATCTTAGAAGCAGGACCTCCGCGATATCACAATATGTTCAGCTTAGTATAAAACTTCGCTGTGTCCCTAAAATGACAGTATCAACAATAGCACCACTAAGCAAACACTCGTTTTGGCTACTGCCTTTTATTTTATTTTATTTTTTCCCCTCTTCTTAGCTCCACCCAGCTCCCTCTTGAAAGGCCTTCTGTTCTGTCAGCCATAATGACATCTGCTGGCGGACACAGGAAGTCATAAATCTGCAGGTTCTCTCTCAACCAAACCTTGTTAATGCTGCCATTTATCACAGGGGCTGGGGTGCCATCTCTGGAGGGCTGGACGCAGAGAGTCCATTTTCTCCCATACCCCTTTCCCAAGAGAGCAACCATTTGAAAAACAGCCACTTTTTCATCTCGCATTGCAGACCTACAAGTCAGGCAGATGCAAACACCACCGCCAATGTGCCCCTCTTGGAAAGAAGCCATGATTCCAGACAACAATAGACTCCACTGGATGTTTCAGGACTGAAGCAAGGCAGTTGTGACTAAGCTCTGTCCTTCCTCATTTTAAAGAGGCCCCTGGCAGCTTGGAGGAGAGGGATGGAGGATTCTGTCCCTCTAAGCCCCTCTGCTCCAGGCCTTTTCTTAGGGCAAAACTTAGGACAGGGAGAGTTGGAAGAGGATTATTTAAATTCAGAGTTACTTTTGTTCTGAACTAATGAAAGATAATGTTTTGGTTTTATTTCTTAGAAGTCCATTGTGTCCTAAGCGTTGATTCAAGACCTCCACCCATGCCAGGTATTTCCTAGCTTTTGCTACTCAAAGTGGAGTCCCTGGATCCACATCCCCTGTTAGAGCCTGTTAGAAATGCAGCATCTGGCCGGGCATGGTGGCTCACACCTGTAATCCCAGCACTTTGGGAGGCTGAGGTGGGCAGATCAGGAGGTCAGGAGTTCAAGACCATCCTGGCTAACATGGTGAAACCCCATCTCTACTAAAAATACAAAAATTAGCCAGGCATGGTGGCGGGCACCTGTAGTCCCAGCTACTCGGGAGGCTGAGTCAGGAGAATCGCTTGAACCCGGGAGGCGGAGGTTGCAGTGAGCTGAGATCTCACCACTGCACTCCAGCCTGGGGAACAGAGGGAGACTCTGTCTCAAAAAAAAAAGAAAAAGAAAAAAAAAAAAAAACAACAACCATGCAGCATCCGAGCTGCCACTCAAGTCCTACTTTATCAGAACCAACGTTTTCCACAACATCCTCAGGCGATTCCTATACACATGAAGGTTTGTGGGGTTGGGGTTCTCACCTTGACACTGTTGGCACTTAGGGCCAGAACATTGTTTCTCTGCAGGTCTCTTTCTCGGGCGCTGTGGGATGTTTGGCAATGTCCCTGGTCTCCACCCACCAGATGCCAGTAGCAACCCCTGAGTCGTGACAACCAAAAATGTCTCCAGACTTTGTCAAGTGTAGCCGGGAGAGCAAAGTCACCCTTGTGGCAGCTCAAAAGTGTGGTCTGTGTACTCGCAGCTGCTGTGTCATCTAGGAGCCTGTTGGAAACGCACGTTCTAAGACCCCACCCCAGACTTGCTATACCAGGAGCTCCAAAGGTGAGGTGCATCAATCTGTCTTAATGTCCTGAGAGATAATATGGGTGCTAATGTTTAAGAACTGAGGCTTCTTAAATTCTCAGTCGCTGAATATGAGCAGGGAAAAGCAATGCAAGAAATACCTGGATTTGGGGGATAGAAAACTCACTGTGGCTGCAACACTGTCAAGAGGGAGTAATGCATGGTTGTTAAGAATAAAACAACTGGAGGCACGCCAGGTTTGAATCCAGGCTTCCCGATTTGCTATCTCCATTACCTTGGGTAAGTTGCCTAACCTTCCCGTGCCTCCGTTTCCTCATATGTAAAATGGGGACAACAAAAGCACTTTATCAAAAACTGGCTTAATGACTGGGTGCGGTGGCTCACACCTGTAATCCCAGCCCTTTCAGAGGCCAGGACGGATGGATCACTTGAGGTCAGGAGTTCAAGACCAGCTTGAGCAATATGGCAAAACCCTGTCTCTACAAATAAATACAAAAAAAATTAGCCAGGTGTGGTGGCACACACCTGTGGTCCCAGCTACTTGGGAGGCTGAAGCAGGGGAATTGCTTGAACCCAGGAGCTGGAGGTTGCAGTGAGCCAGGATTGCACCACTGCACTCCAGCCTGAGCGATGGAGTGAAGCTCTGTCTTAAAAAACAAAGAACAGGCGGGGCACGTTGGCTCAAGCCTGTAATCCCAGCACTTTGGGAGGCCGAGATGGGCGGATCATGAGGTCAGGAGATCGAGACCATCCTGGCTAACACGGTGAAACCCGTCTCTACTAAAAAATACAAAAAACTAGCCTGGCGAGGTGGCGGGCGCCTGTAGTCCCAGCTACTTGGGAGACTGAGGCAGGAGAATGGCGTAAACCTGGGAGGCGGAGCTTACAGTGAGCTGAGATCTGGCCACTGCACTCCAGCCTGGGCGACAGAGTGAGACTCCGTCTCAAATAAAAATAAAAAATAAAAAAAAAAAAACAAAGAACAATAAAACTGTTTTAAGGATTAAGGAGTTCATATTGTAAAGTGTTTAGAACAGTGCTTGATACCGAGTGCTTTGTAAATGCCAATTGCTATTATGATCATGACCATCATCTGCCTGTCTTTCCCTCAATGTTTAAGTTCCCTAAGAGCCACGCAGGTGCTTTCTTTTCTGCCATGTCCCCAATACCCAGTCATGCACCTGGCACGGAGCAGGTGCTTAATGAATATGGGTGGAGACAGTGGGTCGGCCCGTGGAGGGAAGAGGACGCTAGCAGGAACTCCTTGTAGCAGGAACTCTCCGCCCCAGTGGCTTGAACTTGTACTCTGATTTCTGTACTTTCTGCATGAGGACACCAGCTTCCCTGATCAGTTTTGTAAATTGGCGCCCTTGCAAATGTAGGGGATTGAGCCGAAGTGAACGTTATTGCTCGGTTCAGGTTAGATTGGACCTCCGATATATCTGAAAACACTCTGTAAACAACAATCAACAACTGTTTACAAAATCATGAAAAAACTAAAAATTGGGAGTGCTTTCTGTGTATCAAGTATAATGCTCAGTATTTTATATTTGCTCATGTGATCCTCTCTCCACTGGTAATAGTCAGTGATATAATTTTTCCCATTTCACAGATGGGAAAACTGAAGCCCTGAGAGGTTAAACAATTTGCCTGAGGTCTTAGTAAATGGTGAATTTTTTTTAAGTACTGCTTTCTCTGATTCCAAACCCAAACTTACCTTTTGTCATGATGTCTACCTGATCTGTACACAGTGATCATATATCCTAAGACTTCTGGGACAATCCTAATTTGAAACCTTCTGCCCCCATTTTATGCTTAGCACACTCATAAATGTCAGACCACATGTCCTTTATTTTGTTTAAAAGTTCAAACTATGATGATAATGAGAGCTCTGCGGCCCTACTAGAGATACAATGGGGAGTGGGGAAAGTGAAGATTGACCAAATCAGGGAATGCAAAAGATTTATAAGCAAGTGCAAACTACAGATTATAAACAATAGACTGAACAGGAGAGAGCAACTAAAAGAGGCACGGAGCTAAGCTTTCAAACTTGCTGGTGCACTTGGTAGATATTTATTGAAGGTCTACTGTGTGCCTGGCACTGTGCCAAAAAGTAGAGGTGCTTCAGGAACAGGACGGTCTTCTTCACCCTCAGAAACCTCACAGTGTAGGAGATTCTGCTCCAACAGACATTGCCTGATCGCCCGTTTCTTCACACACCAACTCAACTAGGAACTGCCAGCACCCATCTCTTTTGCCTCCGGGGAAGGCCAGAAGTGGCCCTCATCCAATGGCTGGCAGGAGTAGGTGGATGAATACCCCAGCTCTCTCACCCTTTAGGAGAGACATCTCGAGAGTGCCGAATCTACACTACCTCCCAGCATTCCTAGCAGGATTAAACTCCAGCAGCCCACAGTGATAACTTGCTTGTTAATACACCTGTACCAGCCACCTTCCCTTTCTTTACTCACTTTCCTACTCCCCTCCTGGAGTTTTCTGGAATCAACTCCCAAACAAACTACTTGCACACAAATCTTTATCTCAGAGTCCGCTTCTTGGGGAAGCAAAAGCAAGATACAATCTTTCTAGAAAGAGAGTTTGCAACAGCCCTAGACTATTCAACCATGTTAAGCCCATGGGTTCCTTAGCCTCCTGGGAGTGCCCAGTAATGGTTAAGGAAAAAAGACAAGCTGTATTGTTGCCTTCAAGACAAGATGTTTTGACATAATCCTAGCAAGCAGGGGTAGAATCTCATGAAATTTTAAGGACAATAGGATGCTTAATGCCTAATCATAATAGATGAGACATGCTCTGGATAAGACAGAAAGGTGTTCTCAGAGCGAATTATATCATTCTCTATTTGCTTCTGAAAGTTGAGGGGCACCTTTGGGCACACAGTTCTAATGAGTCCAGGAAGTAGAGCTTGATGCACAGTTGAGATGGCATAAAATATACCAGAACTTAAAGGCTGCTCATCGCATGGTTTCCAGGCTGCTCCCGTCCTTACATTCACTTAATGTCTTCCTGTGGTTAATGAAGTTGAGCAATGGATTACTGGGCCAGCGACTTGGTTTGGATTCTTCAGCAGCAGCAAACACTGTCACTGGCTGTAAGTAGCCAACTCCAAGGGAGAAATGTGATACATGTTAAATCTAACAGCTCCCATGGCCCCAATCTGCCCAGTCAGCAATCATTCCCTTTAAAATATACATAATGCTTAATTGCTGTTTCCTAAATTCTACACCTAACCAAATCAAAATAGTTTTAAAAACGAGAGCCTAGTAACTTTTGGAGGATTTATTCTTAGAAGCAAGCTTGCCAATGCCCGGGCATTCCTGAACTTTATTGTCATCAACCTCACCTGTTTTTAGAAAGCAAATTTGCACCCAGTTGAATCAGACATATTTTCTCCTGTGTTGGTTGTAAGTATATGGATTGCACTGATCAATAGCTGGAAGAATAAAATTCAAACTCGGTATGATGACTGGCCTCCTCAGTGGTCTATTCCCAGTCCATCTCTCCTGCCCCATTTCTGCTTTCCTCTCTCTGGCTGGTTCTCTCGATCTCAGTTCTAACAGTTGCATCTTTCTATTCCCAAAGCTCAGACATCTCTTCCAATGTCAGGGCTGGGATCCTGATTGGGTGCTTCCAGATCTCAGTTTAAGTGTCATCTCCTCCCAGAGCATTTCCCTGACCCCCAACCCTAACGTGGGCTCTGCCCCACCCCCATACTCTCTATCTCAACACTCTCAACACACTGCTTTATTTTCTTCCTATCACTCTCCATGATCTGGGACTTCCTCTTGTTTCACTCTCCCCACCAACATGATGGTGGGGGGGTTTCCTGGGAAAGTATAAAATAATGAGAGATCGCTACCTATAAGTTTTCACAAAATACTTGCTGGGAAGAGGGATATCTTGAACGAGTTAAATGACATAAGAGGAAGGCATGACTTACATCCTCAAGGGCAACATCTAATGGTACACTGGCTCTCAAACTTGGCCGCACATTGGAATCTCCTGGGAGCTTTAAAAAATACTGTCAACTGGATCCCACCCCCACAGACTGATGTAACGGGTCTGGGGTAAGGCCTGGGCATTGGGATTTTTTAAATCACTCCAGCTGGCTGAAATATGTTTGAGAGCACTGCTTTTTATACTTGAAGCATTATGCATATATACAGAAGAGCACAAATTCTAAGTGTGCAGCTGAATTAATGTTATCTGATTGAACACACTGGAGTAACCAGCACCCGGTTAAAAGCAATCCCAGCCTCTCAGAAGCCTCCTTAGACCCACTCTCCAAAGTAACCATCACTGTGATATGCAAGCGTAAATTAGTTCTCTCTGCTTGTGTACTAATACATTTGGGATCATAGTCTACCTTGAGACTCTTTGTTTTGAAAAGATACAGACTAGAGAAGTGTGAATTTCAAAAGATCCACCCAGGAAGGCTTCCTGGAAGAGGTGATATTTAAGAGAGGATCTGAAGGAGGCAATAGACAAGAGGAAAGGGGAAAAAGGGAGGGAAGCTGGTGAGGGGAGGACAGCATCAACTGAGAAAGAGGCACATAGGCTAAAATGTTGTTATCTCCATATCTAATGAAAATCTTATTGGAGCCGGGCGCAGTGACTCACACAGTAATCCCAGCAACTCAGGAAGCCTAGGTGGGAGGATTGCTTGAGCCAAGGAGTTTGAGACTAGCCTGGGTAACACAGAGAGACCCTGTCTCTAGAAAAATAAAATTAGTAGAGTGTGGTGGCTCGAACCTGATATCCACGCTACTTGGGATGCTGAGGAGGGAGGATTGATTGAGCCCAAAATCTTGAGGCTGCAGTCAGCTATGATCGAGCCACTGCACTCCAGCCTGGGCGACAGAGCAAACAAGATCTTGTCTCTAAACAAAAAAGAAAAGAAAAGAAAAAAAAAAAAACCCTATTGCACCAAAGGTATTTTTAAAAGACCTTCCTTGCATGTATGCTCAGCTTCATGTTCAATCATTGCATAGATTTTTAATAAGCACCAATAGGGTGCTGGACCTGGGGATATAAATGTGAATTTGGGGAGACAGACAAAAAACACATAATACATGAAGAAAATACAGAGACAGAGTGGGACAAATAGGGTAGGTAACAAAGGCACATCTGAGTTTAGAGTGAAGAAGAAAGATAGATCTGGAGGAGGAATTTTGTAGAAGGAAAGAGTAAGTGTCCTGAAACCTGTACAGGAGGCACTATGGTGACTGAGACATTCTCCTTGTGCTCAAGTATCTCAAGGCTACCCCAAAACCCAGTAATTAGAGCACCGCCCTGCACAAGGTAGGTACTTGGCAAATATTTGTTTGATTGCATCAGTGGTAAAACAGGCGAACTAACAACAACAAATTCGATACGTTGTGTGCTTTGAGAGGGGGACTGACGGGCTTCTACAGTGTGATTAGAAGACTTGAGTGAATCCAAGAACAAATGTGCTTTCTGTTCCTTGCATGCAAGAAACTCTGCAAACTCTATTCACTTGTCATAAAATTCAACTTTTGTACAGAAAAGTTTCCTATGCCTAGCGCCTTATCAGAATCACCTGGGAGCTTTAAGATTTTCAGATTTTTCTGACGCCACCCTGGAATCTAATTTAGTAAGTCTAGGGTAGGGCCTGGGGTTCTTTATCTTGAAAAATAAAAATCCCCAGGTGATTCTGATGTTCAGCCATCATGTGAACAACTGTTCTGGAAGATAAGATTGAGTCATTCCAATCAGTTCATGCCCTTACACATCCCAGAGTTCGAGTGCTCTATCCTAGGAAGCAAAGTTCCCTGGAGACTTAAACATAGCCTCATCCCAAGACACCAGCTCTTATAAGAAGTTTCCCTAAGTGCCAGTCTATGGTTTAGCACAGTATTTTGCCAATTCTAGCAATGCCCACACCATCTTTTTCACATTTTGCCATTTCCACATCCCACCTGAATCACTTTTTACTCTCTATTGTTCCTTAAATATACTTATTTTTAAAATTCCACTAAATGTGTTTAAACTTTAGATTGCTCTTATGCAAGGAGAGCAGGATCTTTTACTAAAATAGAAGGTAACTCGAAATCAAAAGCATTAAAAACAAAACTTTTTTAATTCTTATTTTTTTTTCCTTTTACTTTAAGTTCCGGGATACACGTGCAGAATGTGCAGGTTTGTTACAAAGGTATACATGTGCCATGGTGGTTTGCTGTACCTATCAACCCGTCATCTAGGTTTTTAAGTCCCTCATACATTAGGTATTTGTCCTAATGCTCTCCCTTCCCTTGCTCCCCACCCCTGACAGGCCACGGTGTGTGTTGTTCCTCTTCTTGTGTCCATGTGTTCTCATTGTTCACCTCCCACTTATGAGTGAGAACACGCAGTGTTTCCTTTTCTGTTCCTGTGTTAGTCTGCTGAGAATTATGGCTTCCAGCTTCATCCATGTCCCGGAAAAGGACATGATCTCATTCTCTTTTATGGCTGCGTAGTATTCCATGGTGTATATGTGCCACATTTTCTTTATCCAGTCTATCATTGATGGGCATTTGGGTTAGTTCCAAGTCTTTGCTGTTGTAAATAGTGCTGCAATAAACATACGTGTGCATGTGTCTTTGTTGTAGAATGATTTATAATCCTTTGGGAATATACCCAGTAATGGGATTGCTGGGTCAAATGGTATTTCTGATTCTAGATCCTTGAGGAATCACCACTCTGCCTTCCACAATGGTTGAACTCATTTACACTCCCACCAGCAGTGTAAAAGCTTTCCTATTTCTCCACAGCCTGGCCAGCATCTATTGTTTCTTGACTTTTTAATAATCACCATTCTGGCGTGAGATGGTATCTCATTGTGGTTTTGATTTGCATTTCTCTCATGATCAGTGATGATGAGCTTTTTTTCATATGCTTGAAAACAAAACATTTTAAAAAGTCTAGCTAGACATTCTTGTCCCTCCCAAGCTTCTGAGCCTAAGATCTGTGGTATCTTTGTTGAAAAATAGAAATTAGCAAGTATCAGGTATAAAGGAGACATTAGCACAAAATGGAGATTTTGTCATATTGAAAGAATTGAAAGGAATAACTTTCTCACTATGTGATTCAATATTATTTAACATCTTGTCTACAGCACTGGGTACCATTGCATTATACACCCCACTGGTGTAAACCAAAACCATTTGTGTGGATGACTAAGCTAACTACTAGTAACAGTAGGAAAAAATACAAATTAATAAAAGAACACTTCAGAAATGTAGATCCAACAATGTGTTAATAGCCAGCCAGAAAGTAGGTATTGCAGAATTGTTACAAGTCCCCCACATTACATAACCAGCTATTGAGAACCAGGAGAGAGCGGATGTAAAATTCTGAGAAGAATATTGGATAGAACCTCAGGGAAATTCTGTCATCCAAAGTCATCTTCTCCTGCCCATTTCCTTCCTGATTGTCTCCAAGGCTGGACCCAGCTTCCAAACTCCCTCTTTTTCAGTTCCCAGTCTTCGGGATATTATTATAACATCCAAAACTTTTTGAAGATGAGGATCCTACCTTATGCATTCAAGAATCTGCTGTGCCTGGGGCAGGGCCTGGTAGACCTAACAGGCACAGTAGATGTCTGTGAAATAACTGGCTGAATGTAATGCAAACACTACACCAGCAGGCATGGGGCTTGCACAGAGCATGGCGGTTTCATGGTGAGGTTGCTGCAGCTTGACTCCTCGTTCGTTCAGGCCTCCTGATCTTATAAACCAGTACCCCCTGATCCCAGAACGGTGATTCCTTGACTGCAGGGCTGTGAGGTTTTACTCAATAGGCTATGGTCCCTAGCACAGTGCTCTGTAAAAGTGTATTGGGTAATTAGAATTAATACCATTTTTGTTGACATTGCCAACTATGAAATTGGGTTTTTTCTGCCTCAGTTGCCTGAGGACTAGGCTGGGACTGGGTGGAGTTGGTCATGGGTGGAGGCCTTTTGGGTGATTTAGGGCAAGTGAGTTAACAACTTGTTCCACACATGTGAGATGGAGAAGTGCGTGGGGATGTTAAAAATGATTAAACAGCACTTTGCAAACAATGACAACAACACTTTGTGGCTGACAAGTAGAATAGTGAAAACTGAGTGTCACATAGCCCAAAGAACTGTTAAGAAAAATATTTATGGAACTAGTCAGACCTGGTAGTTTCCCATAAGCAGGTGGGTGGGTTGTAGTGGGAAGTGTTCCAGATCAGACCGGGCGGGCCTTGCTGGGGTGGCGGGGTGGGGGTGAGCATGGTGGGTGGAGGAGTACTGAGGAGTAGGCACAGTTGAAACCCCATCATGATGGCCACCATTACAATGTCACCCCTTGAACCCTTAAGTTATATCAATATCTAAGCCTGCCTTGGCTTTACAGTTAACAACATTGAGTATGTCTGATTCCAAAAGAACAAACATTCTGGGGGCAGATGTTTTCTAACTGGTGTGAGCAGAAGGTTCACTTGTAGGGGTGGATGGGTTACATGTTCAACATGCAGAACTCTAAGCCTTCATCCAGAATTTTCTGATTCAGAAGAGCTAGGGTAGTGATGCTGAGCCAAGGGCGATTTTGACCCCCCCTCCCCAGGGGACATTGGGCAGTATCTGGAGACAGTTTGCATTGTCACAGCTGAAACCTGGGATGTTCCTAAACATCCTACATTGAACAGAACAGCCCCTCCTAACAAAGAATTATCAGACCCTCAATGTCAATGGGGCCTGGGTTAGAAAATCTTGTTCTAGGGCAAGGACCAGGTAGGTGCATCTTCACAAGGGCCTCAGGAGATTTTAATGCAGAAGCAGAAGCTTTACACTGTGTCTTTTTGATACAAGGGCTTCAGTATCAGAGTTCCCTTTTTGCCTACCCCTTTGTTAGATTTAGGACTCAGCTTTGACTTACTTCTTCCCTTGAAGGCCCGCCTGGTAACCATCCTTCCTTTTGCCAAGTTCAGGGTAATTGCCCCTCCTAAGAACACCTTCACCACATACTTATAACCAACTGATCTTTGACAAAGCATACAAAAACATAAGTTGGGGAAAGGTCTATTCCAGCGGTCTCCAGCCTTTCTGTAACCAGGGACTGGTTTCATGAAAGACAATTTTCCCACGGACCAGGGCAGGGTGGATGGTTTTGGAATAAAACTGTTTGACCTCAGATCATTAGGCATTAGCTTCTCATAAGGAGTGTGCAACCTAGATCCCTTGCATTCACAGTTTACAATAGAGTTCGAGTTCCCATGAGAGTCTGATGTCCCAGCTGAAGTGAAAAGAGGCAGAGCTCAAGCGGTAATGCTTGCTTCCCCCCTGCTTACCTCCTGCTGTGTCACCTGGTTCCTAACAGGCCATGGACAGGTACTAGTCCATGGTTCAGGGGTTCGGGACCCCTGCCCTATTCAATAAATGGTGCTGGGAAAATTGGATAGCCACATATAGAATGAAACTATCCCTGTCTCTGACCATACACAAAAATTAACCCAAGATGAATTAAAGACTTTAAACATAAGACCTGACACCATAAATATTCTAGAAGAAAACCTAGGAAAAACTCTTCTGGACATTGGCTTAGGCAAAGAATTTCTGACTAAGCCCTCAAAAGCAAATACAACAAAAATAAATAAATAAATAAATGGAACCTAATTAAACTAAAATACTTCTACCCAGCAAAAGAAACAATCATCAGAGTAAACAGACAACCTACAGAATGGGTGAAAATATTTGCAAACTATGCATCTGACAAAGGACTAATATCCAGAATCTACAAGGAACTCAAACAAATCAGCAAGGAAAAACAACAACAACAACAACAACAGCAACAAATAATCTCATTAAAAAGTGGACAAATGATGTGAATAGACATTTCTCAAAAGAAGACAGATAAATGGCCAACAAACATAATGAAAAAATGCTCACTATCAATAATTGTAGGGTAAACACAAATTAAAACTGCAGTGAGATACTGCCTTACCCTAGCCAGAATGGCCATTATCAAAAAGTCAAAAAACAACAGATACTGGTGTGGATGTAGGGAAAAGGGAACTCTTATACCCACTGCTGGTGTGAATGTAAATTAGTACAACCTCTATAGAAAACAGTACGGAGATTTCTTAAGGAACTAAAAGTAGATCTACCAATTGATCCAGCAAATCCCACTGCTGGGTATCTACCCAAAGGAAGAGAAGTCATTATGTCAAAAAGACACCTGCACATGTATATTTATTGCAGCACAATTGCAAAGATACAAAATCAACATAAGTGCCCATCAACTGATGAGTGTATAAAGAAAATGTGGTATATATATGTATATATGTGTGTGTGTGTGTGTATACACACACATACAGTGTACACACACACATACATACATACATATATATATACACACACACACACACACACACACAGCATGGAATACTACTCAGCCATATAAAAGAACAAAATAATGTCTTTTGCCGCAACTTGGATAGAGCTGGAGGCCATTATTCCAGGTGAAATAACTCAGGATGGAAAACCAAATACTGCATGTTCTGTTTATAAGTGGAAGCTAACGCATGGGTACGCAAAGGCATACAGAGAGATATCACAGACACTGGCAACTCAGAAGGGAGGAGTATGGGGAAGGGGTGAGGATTGAAAAACTACCTACTGGGTACAATGTACACTACTCAGGTGATGGGTGCACTGAAATCCCAGACTTCACCACTATGCAATTCATCCATGTAACCAAAAACCACATTTACCCCTAAAGCTATTGAAATAAAAAATAATAATAAAGCAAAAAAGAACACCTCCAGTCCCAGCCTGCATCAAATGCCCTCAGTTGCTTTTCCCTCTCACTGGAAGGGGCACTCCTTGAGGGCAGGGTCTAGGTTCACCCTGTTCACAGACCTGTCCCCAACACCTCAAAAGGTGCCTGGCCAATAGCAGAACTCAATAACCACATGTTCGTTTCAATCTCTCTCTGTGCTCAAATGCCATCTCCTACTGTGCCACCCACCCCTTCTTAGAATCTAGAGCCACCCACCCCCTCTTAGACACTATTACAGCACTCAGCTTAACATCTTCGTGGAGGGAATCACTCAAAGTATCCTGTTTATTTGCTTGCTTACTTCTCATTCATTCAACGAATATTTTATTGGGCACTTACTGTATGACTTGTGCTTTGCCAACACTTGGGAATGTAATAGAACAAAGAGGGAAAAATCCTTCCTCCAATCCATTGGAGCTTATATTCAAGAGGGGAATTCCTACAATAAACAGAATAGAAAACTGTCTATAACCTGTGTGACACGGATCAGCTCACTGGGGAATAATCAAATGGAGAAATGGGACAGGAAGTTTGTGCGTGTGTGTGTGTGTGATATTTTAACTGAGGTAGACCTTTGGGAGAGGAGGACATTTAAGCAAAGATTGGATAGCTGGGAGGCACTTGTCTGCACTCCCCCGTTAGAATATAAATACCAACAGGGCCACCACCTTCCCTTTCTCTGTGGCCTCTGTGTCTCCAGAATAGGCACATAGTAGGTGCTCAATAAACATTCTTCAGAGGAAACAAAAAGAGGAGTATGTGATTAGACCTTAAAGTAGGCAGAAGGGAGATTTTTGTTTTTGTGACCACCCACTGATTAGCTAGAAGGTGGGAGGGACAGGGGCACTAAATTGAGGGGGGCGTGGGGAGGACATTTTGGGGGGCAGGTTAAGACTTAGAGGATGGAGATCCTCACTGGATAAGGTCCCTTCCCTCTTCCCCGCCCTGAACAAACCTAAGTTCTCCCTCTCCTAATATTGGCATGGTCCCTGCTGGTCAGCCAACCTGGCCCCCTGAATCTCCCTCCACAGCCTCCCAGCCTCAGAGTTCAGCCATCATCACCCTGCTTCCTTTTCTCCCGCACCCCTTCCCTCCTCACCTCCTTTCCCCCCGCCCCCGCCCCTTCCTCCTCCCGGGAGGTGTCCCTGCGCTCAGGGCACGCCTGCCCCGGTGGAGAGTGGGCGCACCGAGGCTCTGGGCTGCCGTGCTGGGCTCTGCCCCCAGCTCCCTCCTCCCTGGCGTGGGACGTGCCAGTTCCCTAATAGGCTCCCGCTGCCTGGCGCTCTGCGGCTGGGGAGTAAATTTCTCCCTGTCATCAGGTCGCGGGGAGAGGAGGAGGAGGAGGAGGAGTTTGTTCATGTTCAGTTTGTTCAGCGGGATCGATGTTTGCTGGCATCGCCTCGCCCTGTCTTGTGTGTGTGTGCGAGGGTGTGTGTGTGTGTTTGTGTGTGCATGTGGGGTGGGAGGGTGTGCGCGGTGAAGGGGTGCGTGCAGTGTGAGTGCGTGTGTGAGTGTGTCTGTGTGTGTGTCTGTGTGTGTGTGTGAGTGAGTGAATTCCAGATTTTCTGTCTTTCCAAAACCCGCTCCTGTCCTCTCGCATATCACTCACAGACGGGGATCTGACAGCAGCCACAAACCTACAGTGAGTGATCGCTCTCCCCCCCGGCACGAATCCGCCATAGAGATCGGCGAGGAGGAGGAGGAGGAAGAGAAGAAGGAGGAGGTGGAGGAGGAGGTGGAGGAGGAGGAGGAGGAGGGAAAGAGGAGAAGGAAGAAGAAGAAAAAGAAGAAGAAACCCACTACCTTCCCAGGATTGCCTTTTTTTTTTTTTCCTTATCTTTACGCGCGAGTGTGCGTGTGGCGCGTGTGCGCCCCTCGTCCCTTCCATCCGAACCCGGTCTTGGATGTTTAATAAAGAAATCAAGTGTCTCAACAGTCACCAAAAAAAACGCAAAAACAAAAAAAAAATCCAAAAGCAAAAACAAAAAAGAGAGAGGAAAAAAAAAATTCAAAACAAACAAACAAACAAACAAGGCAGAACCAACCTCTACTTCAAAGCAGCCGGCGCAAGCCACCCGTGTCTGCCACCCAGAGAGGGGGGTCTCTGGCCCGTGGTGGAGGAGTTGCAGGGGGGATCGTCAGGGGGACAGAGGCCGAGTGACGTCCTAGGAGCCACCGGGCAAGAGGCGGAGGAGACCCAGAGAGGCCAGAGAGACAGCGGGCCCCGGCGCGCGGCTCGGGGCTGGGGCGCCAGAAGTGGGACTGGAGCGAAGTAGAGGATGCCGAGGAGAAAACAGCAGGCACCCAAGCGGGCGGCAGGTAAGAGAAACGGCTCCGCTTCGGGGCTGCCCAGCCCGGGCTGCCCTGTGCGCCGAGCTCCTCGCCCGCCCTCCTTGCCCCTGGGTGCCCGGGGGCACCACCCACTTAAGCTTTTCGGGGGAGTTTGCGCCGGATGCCCCTCTAATAACCTCGTCCTCTCTCGCCTTCTCTGGTCTCCCAAATCCTCCCCTTCTAAGCTCCGGTTGGGTTGGGGGGAGCTATCCCACCAAGCCTTTCCTCCTTAAACTTTCTTTCCTCCACCCTCTACCCCACCCCTAACTTTCTCCCAGTCTGTTTCTTGCCTCTCGGGCCAAAGTCGGATTGAGGATTTGGGGTGCGGAGTAGGGAGACAGCACCTCCACCCCTGCATCCCTCTGCGTGGTCAGTGCCAGTGGCTTCTGGCCTCCAGGGACAGCGTCTCCTCTCACTGGGGCTTGGGGCGCTGAAGTGTGAGGCATATCCGACACTCGGGCTGCAGGCAGGCTTTGGGGCGAGCAATAGGAGTTTAGCGTTGATCACCAAGGTGGACAAAGTGCCCTCAGGAAATGGATGGATCTTTGCATATATTTTCTAAAAGGATCCATATTTGGAAATCTAATTAACAATTTCCCTACTCTCAAAAAAAGCAAAAGGGGTTGTGAGGGGGAAATTCCCCATAGAAATTTAAACAGCTCTGGATTTTCTTTGCCTAGAGAGTTGCAAACTTTGTGAAATGATTCGTACTGTAAGAACTGTCCATCTGAATCCTTACTGCCCCCTAAAAAAGATAAGAACAGGTTAATGGATCAGTACAATAGACCTTCTAAGGTTGTTTTTTTTTTGGGGGGGCGTTGCTTAATCGCTTTTTTAATAGTATGCTGGGGTTTTGTTTCTCGGAAGTGTAATATGAAAGTTCATTTTTCTTCTGCCAGACCCACCCACTGAAAAATCAGCTTTCCACTTGATTGCTAGTTTTGATTTGACATTTGATTGATCACCTGTCATCTCGCTGCCTTTGATCTATTCATTCTTGATATATATCAATAAATCACTCACCATGGTAACTCAGAGTGCCAGTGACGCAAACCTTGCCCTCTATATTCAGAGCCAGACATGCACAATTATTATCTTGTTTGGCTTTTAATGTGGGCGTTTTTATTTCTTTGTGTCCTTTAGTCGAATCAGGGCTTTTGCAAAAAGCTTACGTTTAGTTGTTTTTTCCTCTCTCTCTGTCTTTGCCCTCTTGATTAACCAACATTAGGTAAGGCTGGCCTTCTGCAGACCCACCTCCACATTTCATTCTGTTCCACCTCTAGCAAAACATAGGGAGAAGTTTGGTGGAACACTTTCATAAACTTTGCAAAGTCACCCTTAGAACAAATCCAAAGTTAGTTAGGAATCTGAGGAGAGTGGGCATCCCTTGTCTGAATGTGTTGAACCACCAAGCTCATCCTCCTTCCTCCCGTGATTCGGGTCCAAATGGCAATATATGTGTTTCGAAATATCCACAGTTATCATTCCTTCTGACCACAGAATTGCTTCCCTAACTGTTTGTAAGTTGGTTCGAGTGGCATGCAGAAATATTGATAAAGTGTGGATTCCCATATTTTCTGATCGTTCCCCTAAAAGCAAAATAATTAAAATATTTTTAGTGAGGCATAGATTTGGAACCCGCCTCACCAGTGAAGTTTTCTTTTTTCAACTCTAGTTACTTCTTTCGAAAACAATGTCTCTTTCCTACAGTTGTCTCTTTCTGCATTTAACTCACTTATTTCCTAAAACTTAGGCTGCTTTGCAATCTGACAGCCTGTGAATGTGTTCAATGGCCTTTGAGACCCAGGAAGAGTGAGCCTGCTGCATCTAGTTCTGGCAACATAAGTTTAAGTGTAGCTACATTACAGAGATAACATCCTTATTGTTGTCCCGAAAGAGAACCCTGGGCTACCATCCAGCAAGAAGTGATACTGCCCTGAAAATTACTCTTTTTTTTTTTCCTTGTTGTTCCGGTAAAGACTATCAACAACTAGGCAGTAATTTAAATTACCAGAATGACTGGACATGTCTCCTTTAGTAAGCTCATTACAAAAAGTGCATTGCTCAGAATTGCTCGACTTTGATTATCATTATCCTCCGATCGATAAGGATCCAGGTGTACGTAACATAACACTGTATCACATTATTTAAATTAGGTCCTTTTCATTAAACTGTATCTGTTAGTGCTGGCTAGCTTATTGGGTGTGTGTGTGTGTGTGTGTGTGTGTGTGTGTGTGTGTGTGTGTGTGTGTGAGAAACTTATAACTAGAGTTTCAGTTTTCTGGCCTATTATATTCCTACTGTCTTTGTATGTTTGTTTTGTATGATTCTTATTATTTTCACCAGAAGGGGAAACCCTTCTTAAGCCGAAAGAGGATAATTCATTTCGTACACAGTGAGGGCCCTCTTACCTTATTTATTTGCTCACATATTAATAGAGGAGACAGTTTTTCATGCAGAGTTTCTTCTTTTCAGCTAAGGTCATCAATGCCCTACTCTATTTCAGCTGAAGTGGTTATTCACAAGTAAAGTTAGCCACTTTGGGGTTCTGTAGCCAGTTAACATCCAGGGAAGGGGAGAAGGTGGGTTCTAAGATTATGGCCATACTAACTTTTATCACTGCTTAGAATTAAACACAATGCACAACTGTAAGTAATTACACCCAAGGACTGATGTTGAAAGCTTGATTTCTAGCTTGATTAATGAATAATGCGAGATAGAAAAAGCCTGTGAGTGGATCAGAGCTGAGGCTCTCTCGGAGCGCTCTTTTTCCCCAAGAACTGTTCCAGGCAATTTGATTTCTTTGTATTATTAATTTTAAGTTCCATGTTTCAAGGAATCAATTACAGAACTTTCTACTAAAGCAGGTATCTAAACAGAATAAACAGCATGATATTGTAAGTGATGAGGAATTTTAGTCTTTATTTGTTATATTCCTCCCCCTTCAGGGGGAAGGGATGTGAGGGGACAATTCTCTTTAAGGAAATAGCTAAATCAGAGTATTTCCCTCTGAAATGTCATTCTTCCTGGCTTTCTTAAGCTATGCTATTCCACCATACTATTACTTAGGGCAAGAAAAAAAAAGTTGAGAAAGCAGCCTACAGTACCCCAGGGGTTTGTGTTGTGTGTGCATGCTTGCTTCCTTGGATGTATATTTCACTCACCATTAAAATGCATCCACTATTACCTGAAAATATTGCGGGATTCAGTACCAGCATTTTTCCCTTCTATGCATTTCAAGGAAGATAGAGAAAATGGCAGGAAAGTAAAATAAAACAGAACGGGGTTTTGATTTGTTTGCATTTTGCAGGATGCAGAGTGGTTAAAAATTTAAAATTGTAGACTTATAATCTAACTCTTGATTTTCTACAGCCTATCTCAGCCTCTGTGCGCACGCATATAAAATACATATTTTATTTCACCATCCTGAACTGTTTTTATATTAATGACAGCCAATTGCAATAGAACACAAAATCTTTTGTGAGCCTATCTTGTGCATATCTACTATATATGTAAGTTATAGGATTCTGCCCCTGCCCACCCAAAGCGATTAGATGTTTCCTTCTCGCTGACTCTTAGAGGCTTTCTGATCACCCAGATCTGAGGAGAGTCTTGCAAGAAAGAACAGCTCCCTCAGTTTATTTTGTTTATTTAATATGGAGATGAATAATGCAGATTTTGTTTTCATGAATGTCCTTGTGTGGCAGTAAACATTAGACTATTAGCAATCATTACTTAAAAGTTGCAATTTGCACCTTAATAACATAGGTTATTTACATGGGAAACATAGTCAGCGGGGACAACTCTGAACACTGCAACAGAGCAGAAATGACCTCAGAGATCTCTTTTCCTCCTCTTGAGAGTGGTGACTCTGAATTAACGGGTGAGGTCCCAGAAATCACAACCAACAGGATGGAGGGAGGGGACAGGCAGCTCAGGGCAAAGTTTACCTTCAGTTTACTGTCAAGTAGGACAGGATTCAAGAGACTAGGAATCGAGTAGATTTGGGCCCCTGGCTCCCTCACTTTGTTTAAATATCCTTCAGAAAGACAAGTTCACATCTTGAATATTTAAATATCTCATGCGATGGATTCCTTCACTTGCCCAAAAGTATGATTTTAACAAATGAATGGAAAAATACACACACACACACACACAAACACACACACACACACACGCATGGACGCAATAAACCCCAAAGGGTCTCAGCAGCACAAACTCTTTTGGCCATTCTGGTTACTTAAGGCAGATCTCTGAAAAAGGAAGGATAGATACCTTGAAATCGCTTGGTCCACACAATATTTTGGATGGAAATTGATTACTTAAGTGGTCCTTTTCCCACCCCCCATCCTGATTTCCTTCCTCCACCTCTCACCTCACCCTTAAAGACTCAGATTGAATAGGACATCTCAAAAGCCCATTTGTTTTAGGCATTTATTGATTTCATTTTTAATCTGCCATATCAGGACACAATACGTTAACCCTAATCAGCAGATTACAAGTGACAGAGAGTTCTAGTAGAAACTATATAAGGGAGTAGGGCGTCTGGGAAACTTCTTGACAATGAAAATCTTCTCTGAGGCTTAAGAGTTTGAATGTTGAAGGTTACTTTTGGGGAGGGGAGAAACATTCCTCAGAAACAGTCTACGTTTTTTTCTTCCACTTTATATTTCCTTATCTCCCAGTTGCCCATTCTATTGCTACACTTTGGGAATGCTTAACACCCAAGAAATATCTCCCAAGTATCTTTAGGAGGTCTGTCCCTGAAGCAGCTTGACCTTTCTCATAGTCTCCAACGGAGGTTTATGCTTTCATTTCATCCCAGCTGATTTCTCATTTATTTGATGGAATTTCTCCAAAGGATAATATCTGAGTCGATTTGTTTCTCTTCCCAGGGCCTTGGGAATTGTGCTGTCCATTGAGCAGGTTTTGGTGATGGGGGTGGGGGCACAGACTGAACCCGGCATTTTTTAAAGCCATTGAAATGATGCCTCACTGTTCGTCACTGCAGCTGACTTAGGAAGTCAACCAAGAAGAAAACCTAGGCCCTGGTCATGTTTGTGCTGTGCCTGTAATTAGCTGACAGGAGGTAAATGTCCAAAGTCGACTTTCCCTTCCATCACTGTATTTATACTATCAATTTTATTTGGGAATGTCATGGTCTGGGAAGACTCAGCCACTATTTCAAAGGCAATGCCTGCTTCTACCCATGTCCCCTTTAAAAAAACACAGAAATTGCCGAACAAATTCTATATTAAGACCAGGCATACACAGAGTATCATTTTCGTTTGATGCAAAGTCAGTTGGAAATACATTAAACTAACAGTTAGAGAGTGTCTTGCATCGCTTCCCTGAAGCAGTGCTTTTTCATTACATATTTAATTACAATCAAACTGAACGACTTTTATTAAAAAAATCACAGTGGTATTAAAAGAAGCCTGGCACACAAATAATGTTATTGCTTCGCAAGTTGAGAACGCTTTTATGTTTTTATTTCTTTGGGAGAAATGTATTTTAATTTTCTAATGTTGTGATAAATACAGACTATCTTTTACTGTAGTCTGTAATCAGGGAGAGCTTATCCTTCTATCTTTATAGAGTCTGCTTACCCCAGAATAGATTTTTATATTCATTTTTCAGCAATTTGTAACAATTGGTATTTTTAAATTTTTTTTAAAGTTTTATGAGTTCTGTTTAAAGTTAGAAATTCTCACGTTCCTTCGGGTGATCTTTGGCAAGCAGTTCTTTGATTACAGGAGGAATTTAGTCATTCTAACCACCCAAGAAAGTGGAGAGTGCTTGCTTGCTTACCTGAATATTACAGTAAGAAAAAAAACACCATCTATTTACATGCCTCTAACATGTAACACTATTTTCACTGGCTTTATAATTTCTTTTTTTCCCCTCCTACTGACCTTTCATTCGCTTGTTTTGGGAACTTTGTCTGAGAAGAACGTATAGAGATAGCATTTAAAGTGGATTTCAAGATACATCAGATTTTTAAGACATTGTAATAAAAATTAGAGACTTTAGAGCCCAACTGTTCCCTGCTAGTCTAGGTCTGCAAACTAATGAGAAAGCATCTCTGCAAACATATAGTTTCAACTTTAACTTGAACATGAATGGGGAGTGTCTCTAGCAGTGTGGCCGGATTCATATTGCTCATTTTGTCCGAGAAATTATTTTGTCCGAGGGTATCAGACTGAGGTCCGTTCAAAGACATTATGTACATACACAGACACACAGAGGAGAAACCTGAGATGCAAGTGGGAATTGCTGATATATTTGTTTCCAAAGCAAACTCCATGAATGAAATGATTCAATAATTTGGAGGCATTTGCAAGTCATTAAAATGGCAATTTGGAATTTTCAGTTGTTGCCTCCCTCAATTTTTTGCATTTCCCCCATAGAAAAAGACATCTTTTGGGCACCCTCAAATATTCTGGAATGCTGAAGTAATGCCTACAATTATTTAAAATTTTAGAAATTAAAATTCAGGAGGCAGAGCAAGATAATCCTATTATTAATATATCAGTATTATTTAGCTACGCATAACAACAGGAAAACGCACAATGCAAAAGTTTTAGAGATAATGAGCTTAGAGAAATTACATGGGGGGAAGAAATACCTGGATCATATTTGAAAGCATTTGTCTTGAATTCTGCTCCTCTGAATGAGAACTTTCTTTCTACCTGTGTTATTTAAAAAACAATTTCAGTATCCCCCTACCTGCTACCCCAGCCTGAAGTAGGGTCTAATGAAACTCTCTCTGGACACACAGATGTTAAGACACTGTATTACACAACGCTTTTTTTTAAATTTATTTATTATTATTATACTTTAAGTTGTAGGGTACATGTGCATAACGTGCAGGTTTGTTACATATGTATACTTGTGCCATGTACACAACCCTTTTTTAAAAATTGTTTCAGAAAACCAAATGTGGGCATGCAAACCAAAAGAAAAACCTCAGGAATCTTTATAAGATAGCCAGCTCAGGGTTCAAGATCGAGAGAACTTTGTTGCGGCAGGATAAGAAGACAACAGTATTGCATTTTAACTAAACATCTCTTCTTGGCAAATGAGAAGCGGTGAAGCAGGGAAGATTTTTTAAGGAGCTTTTTAGCTCTTTTGCATCTCTCTCCAAAGACTAATTTAATTGAAAAGCTATAGTGTCCATTTATGATAAAGGACAGGCCTCATGTTTCCGCAATGCTGGTAGACACTAAGGTGGGGTAAAAAAAAAAAAAAAAAAAAAAAAAAAAAAAAAAAAATTTACAGCAAAAAGGGGGAGAAAAAAAAAAAAAAAAAAAAAAAAAAAAAAAAAAAAAAGGCCAGCATTCTGCAGTGTGTTAGTACAAAAATTAAGATCACTGGTCTTAATTACTTGAGTGATTTCAGAACTGAAGGAATACTCTAAAATCACCCGTGAGCTTTCTTCTTAAAGCCACATCTAAGCCATTTCTATGGAAATTATATAGTTTAGATATTAATGTGGGTAGAATACAGTTATTGTTTTTCATGAAAATAGTTAGGAAGGGCAGAATGAGATAAAAACAGAGTTGGCAGCGCCATTCTGTTTGTAATGAATTTGAAAGAAACTTCCGTAACACTTTACTGGATCATGAAAAATCCATGAAATCTGGTGACATGGGAGATACAAAAATGAGACAGAGGGTCAAGGTCTTCTATAGGGGAAAAATGACTTGTGTAAGTGAGAGCAGTGGCATTTAAATATCTCTGTATAAACTACACAGGGCTTACTTTAAATCACTTCAATTTATCAGATCCTTGGAATTTTTTATGTATTTAGGAGCCTCTCTTTTATACCCCAGAGAGATATGAATAGCTTCTGGGCCAAGATGATGCTGTAGAGAAGAGTCAAATCTATTCTATGCGTATGGTACCATTTGGTACAGAAGAAATGCCAAAATGAAAAGCCATAAATGCGTTTGATATCAGAATTGCCTTTGGCTATTTTCCTTTATTAGAAAGTTGGGTACACTGCTGAGTGCTTCTTCTTGTTTTCCCCCTTGGGATTAGATTTGAGACTGTGGATGGAACAGCGGAGTAAGGGGAAGTGACTTGGGTTCTGGTTGCAGGCTTGCCCTGTGCTAGTTATTTAGCCCCAGGCAAGCTCTAGAGATAAACCTTACTCTCCGGATAAGAATGTGAGGTTTTAGAGTCAGACTGATTCACGTTCAAGTTTCTAGGTCTAGTTCTTGTTCGGCCGTGTAAACTTGGGCAGGCTGCTCAAATCTCTGCCTTCCACTTTCTAATCTATAAAATGGGGGCAATTGGAGTTCTTTATATGTTCCAGGTGTGTGGAAAGGATTGCATCAGATGAGGGCTGAGAAAGTGTGCTGAAACTGTTAGGCGCCACAGGGATACGAGGGAACAGTGTGTCTTTACCCTGAATAACCAGACCATGGAAAATTTATATTAACCGGGAAATAAGCAACTTACCAATTATCATAGAACAAGGGGTCCAGGGCTTGAAAGAAACCAGATATGGATGCATTTTGATTTGTAAGCCTGCAAACACAATGGCTAAGTAATGTTTTAACCTCTTCTCCTGAGGCAGACTCACGCTGGACTGTTTGGAGTCCGGCACCAGCTCAAAAAAAATGTTTCTTTCCCAAGAAATAGAATTTCTAGCACCACCAACAACGATAACAACGGTAACAATGATACCTGCCACTAGACAAGGGCTTTTTACATACCAAGGGCTTTATATGTTTACATTTCTTCATTTACACGGCAGTTATTTCTTGAGTTCCTACTATGTGCCAGATGCTGTTCTACTACTTGGGACCTGGAGGTGAATAGGATGGAGATGATCCCTGGGATCTTGCCCTCCAAGTGGGGGAAGCTAGAGAATATACAAACAAATTTATAAAGCAAACGATAATTTCAGTATAGAAAAAAGCTTCATGATGACAATAGCTTTATAAAAGCAAAATTGTGAGAGCAGGAGCTGGGACAACAGAGATGTGAATGGTCAGGGGAGACCTCTCAGAGGAGGGGACATCTGGGCTGAGTCCTGTTCCTTATAATTTTCGAGTATAATCCCTCTTTTACTGATGAGAATCTGAGTAAGTTGCAGGATAACTCATTCAAGGTCGTGCAGTGGCCAAGCTGCGTTTTAAACTCAGTTCTTTCTGCTTCCAAGGCCCATGCATTTAATGTACTATGATCGTTTATGTAGAATAGTCATAGCAAATTGCCAAGAAGGACCCAAGGAGGAACCCTCAGTCTTACTATTCTCCCCGTGCATCTATTGTGATGTCTAAAGTTATGGGAGTAAATTGAGAGCCTAGACGGAGGATGCTGCCTTTCACGGTATCTCCAGATAGAATCTTCAGGCCAACTCCTCTCATCTGAAGTTGTCTCTTTAAGGGATGTTCTTTCATATGTATGTACATGCATTCATTCGTTCAACAAATATTGGCTGTGCATCTATTATGTGCCAGGTATTGTTCTGGGTGCTGCAGAAATAAAGTAGACAAGAATAGAGATGCCCCTGCCCTCACACAGCTAATATTCTTGTGGGCAAGCCTAAAAAGGCAACAAACAAATAAATATATAACACTATATTGAATAGTCCTAATTGCATTTCATAAGAATAAACCTGGCTTCATGGGGTAGAGAGTGATGGAGGGTTATCATGTTATAGAGAGTGGTCAGGGGAGCTATTTCTCAAGTGGTGATTTGATCAGACCTGAAAAAAAGTGAGAGACTAGCCAAGCGCAAGGCTGGGAGAAGCAGTCCAGGCAGAGGAAGGAGGAAATGCCAAAGGCCTAAGGAGGTGATGTGATCTGATTTGGTTATTAGTTGAACATAGGCCCTGTTTGTATTTCAAAAGTGATGATGGACTTGGGCATGTTTGCTCTCTTGGTCTACTTACCCAGCCCTAGTGATGGTGAGTAGGATGCTTAGGATGATAGAGGTGGCAGCTGGAGATAAAAACACATTCCCAGCCTTCATAGAGAGATTGGTGCTGTGATGGATGACATGGCGAGGCTGTGGAAAGCCATCGTTAAGAGTCAAGCAGACCTGGGGTCCAACTGCAGCCAGCTGTGCACTCAGAAGCAAGTTTCCTCGCCTCATTGCACCTCAGCGTTTTCATCTGTCAGATGGGGATAAGGATTTTGCTCACCTCACATTTTACTTGTGATAATTCGATTATGTGACGCATATAAAACTCTTGGTGCGGGCCCAGTCTTTACATGGGATCCCCCTCACAAATGAATGTTTTTTATTCTTGCACTTAATTGTGTTTTCTTTTCTGCAGGAATTCTGAGAGAAATCTAGGCACCTGAGTTAGTCCTTGGCACGTATTAGGCACTAACCAAATATTTCCTGATGAATGAATAAATGAAACTGTAAAGAAATGAATGAATACTTTCATTCGTGTATTGCTTTGTATACTAATTAATTATTTTCAAGTATAAGGATCTCTTTCATAGGTCTAAAACTTCTAGCAGACCTCTGGACCAATTGCAAATCCTAGCTGTTCTTAGAATATGTTTCGAATTAGAAACTATTCATGACCAAAAGACGGTGATTTTCGTCTTAATCTTGTATTTTGCTCATCGTGTCATGGGCCTTCGATTGAAGGGCAGTGATATCCCTTTGTGCGGTAAATATTGTTCATTCATCTTCTAGACAGTGCTTGCTGGGAACGTGGATGGAGGGGAAGGGGTGGAGGGTCCTCATTTCTGACCCTGAGGTTCAGCCTCTCCCTGCGCCCTCTCCAAGTGCCTTCCTGGCCTGCGCTCTCCAGGTGCTCCCAGCCCCCCAGGACCTGACAACTCTGCCCCTACCCCACGGGGAACCCGCGCTTATCCCCTCAGGCGCCAGGCGGCACAGCTTAGGGGTTGTTAAGCTAATGGGAATAGGCTACGGCTGTTTCCTGGTAACGCCTTCTTCACTTTTTAATTGTCACCTCCAGATAAGTGCCTGAGAGCAGGAAGAAGGGAAGCTGGCTGCTGCCTGTTAAGATGTATCTTAGGACAAAGAGATTTGGGATCCTGGAGAGCACGGGGGAGATTCTGCCGCCTGCCTTAGGACCTTTATGAACAAGTGTGATGATGGGAGGGGGGCTGTGGCTGTGTCCCAGGCGCTGTAGGAGGCGCTGGAACTGAAGCCTGACATCCGAATGACAAAAGGCCTGCCTTCCTGGAGCTTACATTGAGTGCGGAGGGCAGACCAGAGACCAGCCAGCAGACAGTTCCGTGTGTCAGGGTCTGGTGTCTGCAGAGGGTGTTTGCAGGGGTAGAGCATGACAGGAAGTGGCTGTTTCGAATAAGATGGTCAGGAAAGGTCCCCGTCTGCGGAAGTGATACTGACAGCGGGTCTGGAGTGAAGCGGTTGGAAGAAAACTGCCCCTCTCTGGAGGAAGACAGTGACGGGCACAGCTGAACATCCGGGGCTAGAGCTACTGGGACGAACAGGAGGAGCAGCTGGGAAGCTGGGTGGCCGGAGCAGACGGGGAGGGTGAGCAGGGAGGGTAAGGATAAGCAAGCAAGGGGCTGGGGCTGTCACCGAGGTGGGGTGCGTCGGATGGTTCAGGAGCAGAGTCAGGATCTGACTTAGGTTTGATAGGGTCCTCTGGCTGCCCTGCGATTTATCAGGGACCCAGGTTGCGAGCAACCACTCAAGAGGCGTCTACATCAATGCAGTCAAAGGCTGTGCAGAGTTGGACCAGATCGATGGCGGAGGAGCCATGGCAGTGGTCCGAAGAGAGACCACAAGGTTGCAGACAGGTGCGAGTGAAAAAGAGGCGTCTACTGAAAGCTGTACAGGAAAAATCAGACTAGGTTAGCCATGAATATTTTCTCTAATTCTGTCTTCTATTTTTCTTCTCCAGTTATATGTAAGGGCCTTACTGCAGATTGTCAGTCTATCGTTCTCTGGGCCAAAGTGGAAACCAAGAAAAGTGTTGGAAGCTGCATACATTCTAGAATCGGCCATACAGGGAAAGAGGCCACACTTTTCCAAGCACATTTCCTGGAGTCCTGGAATGGCTTCTTCACGTATTTCTCCAACCCCATTAGACAACTCAGTCCCTGGGTAAGGGGATGGATCCTGGAGTCTGACAGACAGGCATGGGTTCCATTTCTCTCCAACGATTATTTCATCTTGGTGTGACCTCGGGCATCTTTGCTTCCCAGAATTTGTTTTCTCATTAGCAAAACAGACCTAATAAAAGGACTCATGTCATAGGGTTTTTTATGAGGATTAATTGAGATAAACCAGATGATACGCTTAACACTGTGGTATTTGCAATGAAGAAAATGGTGAATGGTGCATACATGGTAAGTGGTCAATACATTGTAGTTATTTTATTAACAAGTTAATAATCCTCTCCATGCCTTGATTTCCTTATTGGTAGAATGGGGATAATAAAATCCCCTTCTGGGTAGTTGGGAGAAGTCAAGTATTAATACCAGTAAAGCACTTGAAATGGTGCTTTGCATACAGTGAGTGCTCAATAAATGTTAAATTATTAAAATCATCACCATGACTCTGACCTTATGGACTTTGAAGGGCAGATGTTGTGTCTCATTGCTTTCATGTCCACGAGACCTGGCACATAGATGGTGCTCAATAAATATTATTTGAAGGAGTGAATGGTGGTGACGTGGTGCTTAGGAGTTAAAATGAGAAAACCCAAGGAGCCAAAAGCATGTCTCTAGGGGGAAGGGTTAGCGAGCAGTGACTCAAACCATCACCTCCAATGATGCAGTTTTAATGAGGAAGCAAGCCCATCCTTGAACATTATTTAAGCCAGAGTTATCCCAATAAGCATTTTCCTACCATTAGTGTAGATTAAGCAGCATTGAGTCATGTAGTGAAAGTAATGTCCCTTCTACAATACTATTTCAATGCCTCTGGTAAGTCAAGAGAAAGTCTTTGATAATAGCCTATTTTTAACACCTCTCACCCTTGTTTGTCAGAAAGAGCAGACCTCAGATTCAGAGACTTTAGCAAGCAAAGATATCCAGTAAAGAAATGAAATAATAGCCAGGCGCGGTGGCTCACGCCTGTAATCCTAGCACTTTGGGAGGCCAAGGCAGATGGATCACGAGGTCAGGAGTTCAAGACCAGCCTGACCAACATGGTGAAACCCCGTCTATACTAAACACACACACACACACACACACAAAAGATTAGCTGGGCGAGGTGGCACATGTCTGTAATCCCAACTACTCAGGAACTCAGGAGGCTGAAGCAGGAGAATCGCTTGAACCTGGGAGGTGGAGGTTGCAGTGAGAGCCGAGATCATGCCACTGCACTCCAGCCTGGGCAGTGGAGCAAGACTCCATCTTAAAAAAAAAAAGAAAAGAAAAAAGAAATAAATGAAATAATAATCTTAGGGCAGGGCATGGTGGCTCATGCCTGTAATCCTAGCACTCTGGGAGGCCTAGGCAGCAGATCACCTGAGGCCAGGGGTTTGAGACCAGCCTGGCCAACATGGCGAAACCCCGTCTCTACTAAAAATACAAAAATTAACCAGGCATGGTGGGGCATTCCTGTAATCCCAGTTACTTGGGAAGCTGAGCCAGGAGAATCGCTTGAACCCAGGAGGCGGAGATTGCAGTGAGCCGAGATCTCACCACTGCACTCCAGCCTGGGTGACAGAGTGAAACTCCGTCTCAAAAAATAATAATAATAATCTTAGACTTTCATTGTCTGATTACCATTAATGCATAGCAAATGATATGAGGTTTTCATTGACTATGACATAAATTTTTGTTTTAAAATAAAATTAGGGCAAGAAAAAAAGAAGGAATCGTTTTAAAGAAACATGTGAAAAAAACCAATTGTGTGTGTGTGTTTGTGTGTGTTGTGTGTACGTGTGTGTGTTGTGTGTGTGTGTTGTGTGTGTTGTGTGTGCGTGTGTGTTATGTGTTGTGTGTGTGTGTTGTGTGTGCGTGTGTGTTGTGTGTTGTGTGTGTGTGCTGTGTGTGCGTGTGTGTTATGTGTTGTGTGTGTGTGTTGTGTGTGCGTGTGTGTTGTGTGTTGTGTGTGTGTGTGGAGGAGGCGGGAAGATGTTGCACAAGCTGTGAAGAGGGGCTAGAATGATGTGAGGACACTACAATGCCAGGTCAGGGCAAGGCGCATGAAGAAGCTGTGAGTAAGGGCTGTCAAGAAACCCCCAGAAGATAGAGGCTTTCATTAAAACTTCCAAAAACTTTGGAAATCTGAAGGAATCTCCTCTCCCAGGATATCAGCGGGAAGCTCAGGAAAGTCTTTACTTACCCCCCAAAATTTGCAGATATGGAGGGAATGGGAATGATGTCCTGGTTTTGCATCCAGAAGAGAGGAGTGGTTCTCAACCTTTATTTGGTATACTCATCACTTGGAGAAATTGCTAAAATGCAAATTTGCAGATTCCAGACCTATAGCCCAGAGATTCTGATTCCATAGGAGGGGAATGAGGCCCATGAATCTAGGAATTTGTACATTAGATATACATTAATCCATTTGAATTACAGGATAACAGGAAAAAGTACATAAAATTTATATGTTTCCTTTTTTTCTACTCTTTCTCTCCTCTCTCTCTCTTCTCTCCCCCTTCTCTCTCCCCTACCCCAAAATGCCAAAGCACTTATATTTTAAAAGTTGTTTCAAAGTTGTTTGAGGGGTCCATTTTCACTTATGGCTTTTAGTGAATGGAAAAAGAATATAAGAAGTCTCTCTGTTGTGTTACAGCGAGGAAATGCATGCATTAACGCATTCGTCTACCTGGTCTCAGCACACAACAGAGCCCAGAAAAGTCTTCAATTAAGAAGGAGAAAGACAAGCAATCCAGAAAATAATTTAAGAGGGCTTTGTCTGCTTGGGAGCCAGCTGGCAACCTGGGTTCCAGATCAGTGAAACAAGAAAGACGCAAAAGGGATCTCTCAGACTTGATTCTTTATTTCTTACACCCTACAATTCTGAAGACTCTATAGAATGAGGGCAGAAAACCTGGGTTGTATTTTTTGGAATCTCCTCTACTTTCTTGTTGTCTGTTTCCTATTTTTTCATACTTTTTCAATGACTTCTCTTCTTTTTTATTCTTCCTTGATTTCCTTTTATCTTTCCTGATCTCCTTTCCTGAGTCAGACTTCCAAGCCCTTTTTCTGTAGTACCGGTGCCCCATGGGTGAATGTGGTAAAAATGATGATGGTGCTGATGATGAACATGACACTAATCACGACTGTCATCATCTTAATGGTTACCACTTCTTGACTCATATAACAACTAAGCCAAAAGGACTAAGCTTGTACCTAACATTTACCAAGCACTGGCTACATTCAGTTTGTTTATACACAGTCTCTCCCTGAGACATCCCATAAGCTGGCTATGATTATTGGCCAATTGAATAGATATGGAAACGTAAGTTTTGGAGATTTCAAGGAGCATGACTAAGATGACGACAAGCTTTTAGATAGGATACTGAAGCCCAGGCCCACCTATCAGAGTCCAAGCTCTCAGACACTATGCTTTGTTGTTCCTCATAGTATTCAATGCTTAACAGCACAGACTCACATAAATAAACTTCCACAGTCTAGTATGGATACACAGAGGCCAAGGCCATGAACTGAAATTTAGTGTTTCCCCAGGTTGAAGTAAGTCAATTGTGTCATAGAAGAAAAAAAAAAAATCATCCCTACTTATTTAAATCCCCAAACACCATCTTTAAAATTTGAGCCTATGAAGAAAAAGAAAAAGAATAAAGGACTTTTAAAACCTCTTATGCTATCCATGGTGGCATTTTCGTAAATCCATTCCTGTTTCACCAAACAAAAGTAGAAAAACATCATGAAAACCCCCAACACAGTCCATCTGGGGTGTCTCAGCAAGAATCATGCTCACCCACTCCACAGCATCTCTGAGGATGTGTCCTTAAGTCAGACACTGCTCATCTGTTCCTCATAAATCTCTTGTAGGCTCCAGGACTCTTCCCGGCCATCAAAAATTATGGAACGCATGCAATGACACTGCCCTGTTATTTATTTTAGCAAATGAAAAGCTGCCCTCACAGGTTTACGGTCAAGATCTCTAAAAGATATCTTGTATTTGTAAGTATTTAACTGTAGGTGATGCTTAAATAAGTACTCCAAATAATAGGATAAGAAAGGTGAACGTGAAATTCAAGGGAATTTCTGAGAGGGAAAATGTTGTCTACACCAGAAATCATGATAGGATCTGTCTTGCAAAAAAAAAAAAAATCAATTGTTTTTAGTTATTGTTGGTGATAAGTTTTTTTTTTAACATTTTGTTTATTTATTTCCTTTTTAGTGGGTCACATTGTAAAACAAACCATTGTGTTAAAACAAAGTTTGGCAAACTGCCTTGCCGTCCGATTTGAGGTTAATCTAATAAGAAATGGAATGAAATGATCATCCTGTTTCATTGTCTTTAACATTAATGTTTTCTCTGTTAGTATTGGGTGGGAAGTCAGTCAGATGGAATAGAAGAGAGAAAGAACTGTTAAAAAAAATAAGATGAGTTTATTTCACTTGATCAATCAATTTCAGATATAAGATAATTAAACTTTACAAATAGTTAAGTATTCTTTGAACAACAAGCTTAAACTCTCTGTGCCTCACTCCTGTAAAATAGGCATAAGGAGAGTTCTTACTTCCATGAGCATTTTGAGAACTTAAAAAGGTGTTACTTATTGCATACTCAGAACAGTGCTTGGTGCATAATAAGAATTCAACAAATTTTAGTTATTATTTCCTTTCTCAGTCTCTCCCTAGAGATAGGCACTATTAAAAATCTAGTGGGCATATCTTCTGTTATTTATAGTTTTACATGCATGTATATGTTGCTAGAAGCAGTATTATTCTTTTGTATATGTTTTTAAAAGATTGGGTAAATAGTTTCACACTATATTTTGCAATATTTTTTGCTTTTTTTTTTTACTTTATGTGTGGACTCTATCCAAGTAAATAGATAGATAGAAAAAAGAAAGAGAGAGATGATAGGTTTTAATATATATACATACAAATTACATATATATAAAACTAATTTATCTTTATGTGCTTTGTAATATTCCATCATAAGAATGTACATTTTTATTCATTCATCAGTTCCTCTGTTAATAGACATTTAGCCTGTTTTAAATTTTTCATCATCGCACAAAATCCTGTACTGAATATTGGTGGTAGTTTTTACAATCTTCACATAAGTAATTTACGTGGAGAAGAACAGTTATGAAAAATTTACTGCATGTAGTAAGAAAATCATTTGGGCAAAAATAAACATTATTGAAACAGCTAATATTTGATAATTGGAATTTTTTGGTAACTTCGCTGAGATGTCTATCCCTCTAAGCAAAAATGTCTACCCCTGTAACCAAAGATGTCTACCCCTGTAACCAAAAAATTTGTACCTAGTAGGCACTTCCAAAATGCCTGCTTGACTTAAGTATGCTGAGTGTAAATAAAATATATCAATAATCCCAATAATGAGTGTGTTAAGAAAACTGTGAGTAGCTGCCTTGGGGTGGGGCGGGGAAGAGGGATAAGTAAAAAGAAAAGCAGGAACAACAGAAAATAAATCACACCTGTCCTCAGTGTTTGTAACAGATCAAGCTTCAGAGCTGGACAGCTATGGCTTTAGAGATGCCGAGCTCCTGGGTTGCTACTGGTGCGTGGATGGGGTCGGGTCAGGGAAGGGAAGAGCCCTCGGATTTTATGTTACAAGATGAATTGTTAACAAGTCAATCCTGCAATTTAACACTTTAAGCAGTTAAACTTCAGTTAATGCAGTTTAGCAAACATATATTGAGGCTCTCTGGTAGGTCCAGGGGGTAGAAATATAAATAAATAAGACAGAACTCCAAGGTTTAGAAGGTCCATGTGGTGCAATATGCTTTTCCTAACCAAGACCACCAACATCATCCTTAGAACTGGGATGTACGTGTGTGTGTGTGCATGTGTGTGTGTATTGGGTCTATTACCAATGTGTATTGAGAACACTGTGTGTATATTTTACCCAGCATGATTTAGTTACACTGTATGTATATTTTGATTGTGTATTTCTGCTGTAGATCTCTTTTATTGTGTATGTGAGTTGTGAATACATGTATATTATGTGTGTTGTGATGTGAACATGTTTGATGTATGTTGTGGGTATCAATGTGTGTTGTGGTGGGGGAGAGAATGTGAAAGCTTCTCTGATGCATGATTTTGTGTGGATTATGTATATTGTGGGTATTAGTGTGTGTGTTGGGGGAGAGAGTGTGAAAGCTCTTCTGATGCATGATTTCATGTGGATTATGTATGTTGTGGGTATTAGTGTGTGTGTTGTGGGGGAAAGAGTGTGAAAGCTTTTCTGATGCATGATTTTGTGTGGATTATGTATATTGTAGGTATGAGTGTGTGTGTTGTATGCGGGGAGAGAGTGTGAAAGCTTTTATAATGCACTTTGTGATTTTATTGTGGAGTGTATATTGTGGGTATTAGTGTGTGATGCTGTGGGGAGAGAGTCTTAAGCTTTCTGATGCATGCTTTTGTGTGGATTATGTATGTTGTGGGTATTAGTGTGTGTGTTGAGGGAGAGAGTGTGAAAGCTTTTTCTGATGCATGATTTTGTGTGGACTATGTATGTTGTGGGTATTAGTGTGTATTGGGGGAGAGAGTGTGAAAGCCTCTATGATGCATGATTTTGTGTAGATTATGTATGTTGTGGGTATTAGTGTGTGTGTTGTTGGGGGAGAGAGTGTGAAAGCTTTTATAATGCATGATTTTGTGTGGAGTATGTATGTTGTGGGTATTAGTGTGTGTGTTGGGGGAGAGTGTGAAAAGCTTTTCTGATGCATGAATTTGCATTTGTGGTGGACCTGGCATGTGCATGAGTTCTTGCCAACTACGCTACTAATGGAATCACCTCAAAACCCTGCAGGATTTTCCCTGTGAACATGAAGCCAACGTCACAGTGCATTTCCCTGGGGGTTCCCCTGTGGCACTGTACCCTGACCTTCTGGTCACGGCTTGGTGAGAGAAAAACAGAACCACTGTTACACAGGATGTCCCCTGCTCAGGAAAATTTGCTCTCAATGGGAAATGTATAAGAGACAGATAGTACCGGAAGCTCCACACCCTATTGTATTGTCTATTTCCTTGCCTCTCTTCCTCTCCATGCCACATGTCCTATCGTGTCAGGGATTCATTTTAGGAATTGTGGGAACAATTCATTTGCAATACCTGGAACATAGTCGGTGTTTGGGTTGAATGCATGAATGTATGAATGAATGAATGAATGAATGAATGAACAAGGGGTTCTCCAAGGTTCCAGGCCTTCGGAATATTTAGATACCCCAGTTATTTATACTCACAGAGCTGACTGTAGTAGGGTCTTAGTAAATGTCAAATGGATAAACCAATGCATGCATATGGCACTCATGAACATTTGCTTATCTCAGAAACAGGCTAGCAATCGTAAGAAAACAGTTCCCCAGTGGGGCTTTTATTCTTCCTCTGTGGATCCCATAGGAGCCCCTTGTCTCCTGTCCCTTTGGTTTAATTATTGTTCCTTAAGATCAGCATGGCAGCCCTTCTGTTTACTGTCAAACTGCAGCCACAAATGGAGAGACAAAGAATGAAGGGGAAAAAAAATCTTCATAATCCAGGTACAGGAATTTCCTCAAAGATTTTTTTTTCTTTAAAAGAGGTGAAAGGAAGGTGGAAAAGTTGGAGAAATGAGTTTCCAAACTTGCCAAACACATAAACCAACAGAATTGTGTTGCTGCCTCCATAAATGTTTAATAAGTTTTATCATCTTGTGACTAAGGTTAAACAAATGTGAGTCCTTTGAGGAATTATTTACTGGAAGCAAAGTTATAGCATCAACATCTGTGTTTCCAATCACTTAGATGAGGAATAGATCAAATAAATCATGAGTAAGTTCCACAAAATAACTTCTGTATTATCATCTCAGGAGAAGAATAATGTAAGCAACTCTTTTAGGTGCCCTCTCAATCGGAATTTAGAGGTTTTTTTTCTTAGGCTTCTCTTTTTTTTATTCATTTCATTATCTCCAAAGAATAAGTCTTCACTGCTTTGTGGAAAGTTACCATAAAAACATCCACAATAGAAGGACTTTGAAATTTCTCTCCGGGAATCTGGCTATTTCAGCCAACATTCTCATTTGGGAATGGGCTAACATTTCCAATATATAACATCCATATAATTTAACCTCATAAATTTATTTTTTTTCACAGTGATGTAATGGGGAGACTGACCTGGAGTTTGTAAATGTTCCCTGCTCACTGCATTCCCCCGGGCAACATAACATTCTAGACAGTGTTTTATGTGCCCTGATTAAAATATAACGTATTCTTGCATTTCCTGTGGACTGACCTGTTAGTACTCTTAGCAGAACATTTAAGGAATACAGAGATGTTTTCAAACGTGTGACAATGCACTGTGTGAGGTTTGTTGTTGTTTTTAAACCATGATCTCATTTTCATTTTAGATCATAGTCCCCTGAGCACCCCTCCACAAGAAAAGTTTTGTGCTTTGGTTTGACTTTTGAATCTGCCAGTGCACTCTAACAAATAAAAATAAGCAGGGACGCCTGTTTGTAACTGCAATTGGAATTCTTAGGCACATACTTTAAGCTGCTTTCCTGAAGTGGAGGGAAGGATTTGGAAAAGTTAATGAGGAGTCCCCCAAGATAAAACAGTAGCAATGGAAACTTACCACCTTCCTTATTAAAAGAAAAACACAATAAATGAAGACAAGGAGAAGGGCTTCCTACAGTTTTTGCAATCATGAAAATGACAATTGTGACACATAGTACACTGAGCAAACCAATTTGTGGATTGAGATGTTTTCATTTTCTATGCGAGAAACACAGAAAAAGTAAAAGGCCGCTCTTGCCTTCCAGAGGAGCAAAGGGAAGTTTGTGGGGTGAGGACTTGATCTGGAAACCTTGCTGGGCTGAAGTTGATGCTGCCATGTAGCTTTTCCAGGGTACAAATCTCATTCCAAGAATAACACAAAAGAGGCTTGGAAACTGCTTGAGGGAAGAAGGGATGGATAGATCAAACAAATTAGTGAAAGATAAGTTCCCTGAAAGGAATATGTGTATTTGAGAGTTTGCCTTTTATTCATTTAGCAGATATTTATTAATATATATTGTTTTCTGGCCCCCGTGCTGTGTGTCAGGGCTTATCAGGATAAACAAGGCACAGCCTCTGCCTTCAGAGTTTAGCAATGGAGTGCCCAGAATAACGTCCAGAAGAAGGCACCCAGTGAGGGCTCAGGAAATGTTAGTTGAAAGAATGAATGGGTGAATGACGGATGGATGGATGGATGGATGGATGGATGGATGGATGGATGAATAAATGGATTTAATTTAATGAATGGGATGGATGGATGGATGGATGGATGGATGGATGGATGGATGGATGGATGGATGGATGGATGGATGGATGGATAGATGGATGGATGGATGGATGGATGAATGGATGGATGGATGGATGGATGGATGGATGGATGAGTGGATGGATGGATGGATGGATGGATGGATGGATGGATGAGTGGGATGGATGGATGGATGGATGGATGGATGGATGGATGGATGGATGGATGAGTGGATGGATGGATGATGATGGATGGATGATGGATGGATGGATGAATAAATGAATGCATAAAGATGATCTGTGGCTCCCTAGGAATTCAAGCTCACGTCCATATGTTTGTTTCTGGATCTAATTCTTGATTCCTGCCCGGATTTTATCATAGGTGGGCCCTGACATTTTCATTAGCAATGGTTCCCTGATTTCCCTCCAGATGAATCCTTCCTGAACCCAGGTGCCCTCTATCCTGCACATTAGCCCCTGGTCAGCTCTTATGAGCCATAATGTGCCATGAAGTTCTCCAGATTTTTTCCTGATTGGCCACTCTGAGTCTTTTTCATTGCTCATCACAACCTTTAATCAAACCGACTTGGTTTCCCTGTGTCTCCTTCCCTCTATTTTGCTCCTGGAAACTGTGATAACCAGACGTGTTAACATTTCCGAGAGTCCACCACGTGCCAGGTTCTGTCCCATGTATGTTACGGTGCACTTGAGGCTCATTTAGCCTCCCTTTCAATTGAGGAGGTAGACTATTATTCCTGTTTTCCAGATATGCAAACTGAGACACAGAGCTGTGAAGTAATTAGTTCAGATAGAAGACATATAGTGGAGCCAGGATTGAAGCTCAGGTGTGTTTGATTCCAAAGTCACACCAAGTACCTAACCTCAGCGCCTCTAGAAGTCAAACTTTTTTTTATCTTGATGAACCCTGCTGTTGCCTGTGATACATTATACAGCATCTGAGTGACTCAGCGGAGCTCCAGCTTCACAGCTACAGATACAGAGACCCAAGCGACGGGGTTGGGGTAAGCTCCATCTTTGATGTTTTTTAACCTCACTTCTCATTCAGAATCTCTACATGGGGTGGTCGCAGCAACCACCTAGCCTCATCGTCCGTCTGGCTTAGCCACTGGCAGAAAAGACCATCTCTCTCCAAGGACCTCCAGCAAATGTTCTGGGGTTGTCCTTGGCCTACATAGGTTTCCCTGACCCTCCCCAAACCAATCACTTTCTCTGGCTGTGTGCATCCAGAATGATTTGCCAAAGCAAAATCTAAGTGGCATTACCAAAAAAGGGAGGAATGCACGCAGGGCCAGCAGAGTCCATAGCTGTATGCTACGTTCTCTATAGGGTGCAACCGAGTGCTTTGAACTCAGGCAAACTGAGGTTCCAATCTAGGTTATTTACTTTTTCTTTTCTTTTCTTTTTCTTTTGAGACAGAGTCTCGCTCTGTCACCCAGGCTGAAGTGCAGTGGCGCGATCTTGGCTCACTGCAACCTCCACCTTTCAGGTTCAAGCGATTCTCCTGCCTCAGCCTCCTGAGTAGCTGGTATGCGCCTCCATGCCTGACTAATTTTTTTTTTTTTTTTTTTTTTTTTTTTACTAGAGACAGGGTTTCACCATGTTGGCCAGACTGGTCTCGAACTCCTGACCTCAGGTAATCCACCTACCTCAGCCTCCCAAAGTGCTGGGATTACAGGTGTGAGCCATTGTGCTCGGCCAAGCTTATTTAGTTTCTATCTGATCATAGACAAGTTGTTTAACCTTCTAAGTCCCACTTTCTTCATTAAAAATAGTGTGTTTAATGCATGCTGGTTACGTAGTAAGTTCTGAATAAATGTTAGTCAATGTGGTGTTGGTAGACAACAGTAAGTTGAAGACTACTGGAATAGCACATGGATGTCCTTGGAGAAAGAGATATATTATTTTGAGGTCTGCATTTATGCTTTGGGGCACATAGTTTAATAAAACGGTTTCTATAAAGTGGAAGTGGGGTAAAATATGTCTCCCAGAATGAGCCAAAGGATTGAAAGAACCACTTTCCAAGTCTAGATCACTGTATCTTCTTTTTGCTTAGGGCCAAAAGTTCTTCTCAACTTTCCTTTCATGTTTTTATTTATTTATTTACTAGAAAAAAAAAGGGAATTGAGAAGCCTGAAATGATGAAGATGCTCATGATTTTAAAAAGTTTTTGTATGTCCGGAATGAAAGATGTGGTGAGGTTGAACAGGAAAAAAAAAATGACTGTATCCTAGTCAACCTGGGTGGTATCACTTCCTACTTTCCCCGGGTAAGAAGGCTGGAGGAATATGGGCATTTGGTTGTTGAGAAAGTTTGTCTGACTTCTCTTATTGTATTTGGGATTGTTCAGAGACTAACTGGTTGGATTGCAATTTGCTTTCTTGTGGAAAAACTGACCTAGCAACATATATTGTGCATTCGAGCTTTAGAGAAGCCTTTTCTCTTGTAGTTTATTCTCTTGCATAGTGGTGTTTCTAGGCTGCTGACATATGCGAAGGAAACATTGTATTGATGTGTGCATGTGACACTCTACCTGCAACATGTATGTGTTCGTGGCTGAATCACGTGTGTGTCTGAAGCTGAGGGTCCTGGCTGCTGTTGATTTAGTCCAATCGCATATATAATACTCTGTGGAAACCATTCCTGGTTAGTAGCTCCTCACTACTGTGTTATACAAGCTGCTGGCAGAGGTAATTATGCTTAATAGGAACCACCTTTGATTTAAAGCAGCAGAGGTGAGTAATTAAATTGAGCTCAAGCACGAGGGGGTAGCGTGCAACCTTTGTTTAGGGACATTCATCGGGAGCGGCTGGGATCTGTTACAAGGGCAATGTTTCTTGGGCTCATATTTGTCACCCAGATTGTCTTAGAAAGACATCAGTGCACCTGGGAGAGATGCAGCAAAGGTGTAGTGTGGGCATCTGCTTTCTTCATTCTGTCCCCTCAAATGTCACCAAAGGAGAACTCGCTTCCCAGCTTCATCTGCCCTGGTTCCTGTGCTTGTCTCCCCCCGAGGGGGTTCAGCACTGTCCTGCTCTCTGGTTTCCCAATGCTCATCTCTATGGATGATCACGACCCCAGTAGTGATCAGTCTTGCCATGTGGGCTGGCAGTCCTGAGATTTCTAATCTGGGTCTACTCGGACAGCAGCAGCAACAACGAAAGCATACCTGTCCCTTAATCCTTTAATGATTGAATTTGAGACAAATTCGTGTTTGTAAGATTTCATTTCAGTCCCATGGGTGGCTATTATTGCATCTCAAAGATGATCTACTTGTATACATTTCTATATTTTCTTTTCAGCAAACCTAACCTGATTAAAAAGAAAAAAAAATGTCTGAGCTGTCCTCTCCCCATCGCTACCCCCTAGAGCTTCTGAATCGTAACACCCAAGCAAGCCGGGTTCTGTTGGGCAAAGACAGCCTGTTCCAGGCGATGCCACCTAGAACGGGGGTGACATACTTGCTAGGAAAGAACAGCAACTCCGACTAAATCTTTATGGCTTCAAAAGGATTCGCAAATTCCAGGCAGAGGGTTTTGCTCCATGATAACGGCAAAGTGGGTTCATAAAATCTGGAGGAATCCTATGAAAGTCTCTTACTCCCCTGCTTTCAGGATAAAGAGATGGCCTAACACCTTCCTACTCAAAGTATGGTCTGCAGGCCAACAGCCTCGGCATCTCCTAGAAGCTCATTAGAAATGCAGATTCTCAGGCCCCACCCCAGACCTGCTTCATCAGAATCTGCATTTTCAGAGGATGCTCAGGGGATTTGTGAACACGCTGAGATTTGAGAAGAGTTAGCCTACCCTGATTGGTTGACTCCTGCCTCCTTTCTGACATGAAATTCTTATCATTTCCTTGCCTGAACTGTGGTTTATTTCTGTCCTTATTCCATGCCTAGCTGTGCTTTCTTTTTTTTGGAGACGGAGCCTTGCTCTATCACCCAGGCTGGCAGGCAATGGCGTGATCTTGGCTCACTGCAGTCTCCACCTCCCAGGTTCAAGCGATTCTCCTGCCTCAGCCTCCCAACTAGCTGGGATTACAGGCACCTGCCACCACACCTGGCTAATTTTTGTATTTTCAGTAGAGACCGGGTTTCACCATATTGGCTAGGCTGGTCTCGAATTCCTGACCTCAAGTGATCCACCTGTCTTGGCCACCCAAAGTGCTGGGATTACAGGTGTGAGCCCCTGCACCCAACCAAAGCTCTGCCTTCTTCTTAGTCTAGTTAATGCCTTCACATAGTTCATATATTAGCCCAAGGATCACTTGCTCAGGGAAACCTTGCCTCAGCCTTTAGACTAGGTTAAATCCACCCTCACCAGTACAGGCCTGAAAGCACCATATACCTCACTGCCTTGCTCTTTTCAGGGTTGCAATTCTATGATTCTTGGTTTAGTTAATTTCTGTGTATCTCCTCTGCACATAAAACCGTGTCTGGTTTTATGACTCCCATATGCTGGGACCCCACCGTAGTGTCCACTACATGTAGAAGCTCAATAAATATTTGTTCAGTGAACAGATGCATGCTCTCAGGCTGTATAATTAGGAATATTGTAGGCATATTGCTGGCTACTCAGTTTATCTCTTCAGGAATGTTCAAAACATTTCTAGAACTGTTTTCTGTTTATTCAATTCCAGGTGATGTGAAAATCAACTCAACGGAACTACTGTTTTTAAGCACTCTCCACACATTCAGCATTATCCCACTTAATCCTCACAACATTTTATAAACTTCAAAAATGAATAAACTGAAACTTATAGCAGTGATTTCAGACTAAATAGCAAAATGATGGCAGGGCTGAAAATCATGTTCTTCTCTTCACCGCCACATTCCAAGGCCCATGAGTCTGGGGCCTTGCGCTCTGCCTTGGATTGGAATCAGCATGGCTCTCCAAGAGGCACAGAGTTCCTGATTCACCTCCTTAACACTGATCTTTATTAAGCACATCACCTGAGTGCCAAGCACTGTTCTGTAGCAGCAGCAATGAGTAAGATCCATCAGGACCCTGCTCTCAGGGACAGAAGCAACATATATACTTAAGGTGCCAGGTGGTTAAAAAGGGGCTAAGAAGAAAAACAAGGGGTGGCAAAAGGAGGGAAGGTGAGGGAAGGGGGCTGTAAACCATAGAACCTTTGCCTCCTTCATTTTGTATCTGAGCACTTGGCTCAAGGGCCAGTGTGTGATAGGTCCTCAGTTAGCATCAGTTGATGACTGACTGACAGATGGAATCCAATATTTCCAAAGTGGACTGAGCACCAGCTGTGTCGTATGTGCCCATAAAACAGAGCAGAGCTAATGGCCAGTCTAGGGATGGGGATTTCCCACCCTGTCGTCCAGATTATCCTCCCTCTATCAGCCACTAGTTTGTGATTGGAATCACCAGATTCGCCTCTAGAGTTTAAAAAAAAAAAAAAAAAAAAGACACATGTTCAGCTTTTCCTTGGGCAAACTGGGATTTCTGGGGGTGGAAAATCAGCATGTGTGTTTTTTAAAAATCCTACAGTTAAGTCTGATGTGCTTAAAAGGTTGAAATGCTGTATACCCCAACCATGAGAAATAATAACACCATCTAGCTTTCACTGAGTGCCTACTGTGTGCCAAGCCACATACTCAGTGGTTAACAACCCCACTAAGAGAGAAGAAGATGGTGACGATGATGATGGCAATGAAAACAACAGCTAATATTTATTGAGTAATGCTGTTTGTGCCTGGTGTTGTGCTAAGCACTTAATATGTCCAAATAGTTCATCTTCACAGATATCCGATGAGTCTTTTCCTGTCTCACTCACCATTATAGACATTTCAGAGAAGGTTCAAATAAGTATCAGATATATGTTTCAAGCAGGGGTTGACAAACTGTGGCCTGGGAGCTAAATTCCATCTGTTTTTGTATGACCTACGGGTTAGAATGGTTTTTACATTTTTTAATGATTGGGGGAAATGTGGAAATTAGTTTTCTTATGTTATGTAAGTACCTATATAATATCTTAAATTTTGTCTCTTGGCCCGCTAAGCTCAAAATATTTACTATTTCATCCTTTATAGGAAAAGTTTGCTGGCTTCTGCCCTAGTGTACTTTTTTCCAACCTGTCATATGTGTAGGACAGTCATATGAATGATCATTTTAGGTGGTAGAAGCATGAATTTTTTAAATAATTATGGGTTCATTTGCTGTGTATTAGAAGGGGAAAGTAAAACTAATATAATAAAACTGATTTCA